>NC_039363.1:113680237-113680461 GCF_003573695.1 Papaver somniferum
ATGTTGCTGGAGATGCACAGAAAATGTAGAGGCACGTATACGATACGCTGTCCTAAAGGAAATATCGCCTGCCACTCCTCTGAGATGCTACAGCAGTTGGCGAGTCTACAGTTAGTACCCCTCAATGTAGCATACAATGAGGGTACCCTTAGAGCTTGGCAGAACTTAAAACAGTAGAAGAGATGTTTACAGAAAAACAGAGGGAGAGTAGAAGAGATGTTTCT
>NC_039363.1:113680471-113683633 GCF_003573695.1 Papaver somniferum
GATTAAATTTTTCATGCCACTGTTTAGGTGCTTGTTTTAAACCATACAAAGATTTTTTCAGTTTGCATACTTTATCTTCAAAACCTTTCACAACAAAACCTTCAGGTTGGTCCATATAAATTTCTTCATTCAATTCACCATATAAAAAAGCAGTTTTAACATCCATCTGATGTATATACAAATCATAAATAGAAGCAATAGCAATCAGCATCCGGATAGAAGTGATTCTAGTGACCGGTGAATAGGTATCAAAGAAATCTAATCCTTCATGTTGTCTATACCCCTTAGCTAGCAACCTAGCTTTGTGTTTTTGTATAGTTCCATCTTTTCTAAGTTTCCTTTTGAAGACCCACTTGCAACCTATGGTTTTACTACCAGGAGGTAAGTCTACAAGCTCCCAAGTTTCATTTTGTTGAATGGAATCCCACTCATTAATTGAAGCTTCTTCCCATAAGGGAGCTTCCGGAGAAGTCATAGCTTCCTTATAGGTTTGGGGTTCAGACTCTACCGTAAGAGTCATAAAATCCGGACCGAAACCTTTCTCGGTTCTGACCCTCTTACTTCTTCTAGGTTCGGTTTCAGCATCTAGAGACGGGGGTTGACTAGTCGAAGGAACATCTGAGAGATCATCGCATACCCTTTTATGAGGTCCAGACCCTAAAGGGAAAATGTGTTCGAAAAACACTGCATCTCTGGATTCCATTATGGTGTTCTCACCAATTACCATGAACCTATAAGCACTAGTGTGCTCAGGATATCCTAGGAAAACACAATCTACAGTTTTAGGTCCTGTTTTGGTTTTCTTGGAACGAGGAGTGGCCACCTTGGCCAAACACCCCCACACTTTAAAGTATGCATAGGACGGTTGTCTTCCTTTCCATAACTCATATGGAGTTTTGTCGGATTTCTTAAATGGAACTCGGTTCAAGATATAGCAAGCAGAGAGAATTGCTTCCCCCCACAGGTTCTAAGGTAGCCCTGAACTAGCTAACATAGCGTTCACCATATCTATGAGTGTTCGGTTTTTCCTTTCAGCTACTCCATTCGACTCAGGTGAAGAAGGTGCAGTAGTTTCATGAATGATACCATTAAGTTTGCAGAAATCTCCTATAGGTATCACATATTCACCGCCTCGGTCCGACCTAAGAGTTTTAATAGTAACACCTCTTTGGTTTTCTACTTCAAGTTTATATAATTTGAAAGCGTCTAAGGCTTCATCTTTACTTCTAACAAGATAAACCTGACAGTATCTTGAGTGATCATCTATAAAAGTGATGTACCATTTTTTACATCCTCTAGTTGGTGTTGATTTCGAATCTCCCAAATCCGAGTGGATTAATTCTAGGGGAGTTGTACTACGTTCAACCCTTTTGTTGAAGGGTTTTCTTGCATATTTAGATTCAACACAAATTTCACATTTATGACCTCTTTCAAAGTTTATTTTAGGAATGCATCCTAATTTAGCAAGTCTTTCAATGGATTTGAAATTAACATGTCCTACTCTATCATGCCAAACATGTGAGGAGTCACAAACATAAGCAGAAGAAGATGCATTATCATTCAAGTTCAAAGATAGTACACTAAGCTTAATCATGTTTTTAGTGACATATCCTTTTCCTACGAAGTCACCACCTTTAGAGATTACAACTTTGTTAGACTCAGCTACAAATTTAAAACCTTTCCCAAGTAAGATGGTTTCTGAGATAAGATTCTTGCATATGTCCGGGACGTGATACACGTCATTCAATGCGAGAGTTTTTCCTGAAGTGAGCTTCATTTCAACCTTGCCTTTTCCTACCACTTTAGAGGTAGAAGAGTTTCCCATAAACAATTTCTCATCGTCTCCTACTTTGTTATAGGAGGAGAAAGCATTTCTGAACTTACAGACATGCCTGGTGGCTCCAGAATCAAGCCACCAGTCTCTCACATTGGTCACATTAGAGACAAGGTTGACTTCAGACACCATGCCAGTAAAATATCCAGAATCATCTACTACGTTTGCCTTAGTTTTCTGTTTAGGATCATTTTTGGTCTTTTTAGGTGCCCTACAGTCTTTGGCCATATGACCAGTTTTCCCACAGTTATAGCAGTCGCCTTTGATGGTGTTTTTGGAGACACCACCCTTTGGCTTAAGATGGTTACCTTTCGAGTTACGTTTACCATTTTTGCTGGATTCTCCTTGCCTTTTCTTTGACGCAGCATTATCGTCCAGGACATGAGCTTTGTTGGACATGTCTTTGCTCAGCATCAGGCTTTTGTCCTTGCAGCACAGAAGTTCCTCCACCTGGATCTTTTTCCCCAGCTCCACCATGGTGATTTCGCGATTCTTATGTCGCAGCCTCCTCTTGTACTCGTTCCATGAGGGTGGTAGCTTTTCAATTACTGCAGATACTTGTAGAGATTCATCAATATGCATTCCTTCATCAAGAATTTCGTTGATGAGTAGCTGGAGTTCGACGAATTGTTCTACAACAGGCTTTTCATCAGTCATCTTATATTCCAGGAACCTAGCTACCAAGAACTTCTTGCTTCCAGCAGCCTCTGCAAGATATTTTTCTTCTAGGGCTTCCCATAAATCAAAAGCAGTAAAATTCTCTTTTGCATTATAAAAGTCGTACAAGGAGTCATCCAGACATTTAAGAATGTGGTTTTTGCACATGTAATTCTTCCTAGTCCACCTATCCAGTTTATCTTCATAGCCACGGTCATGAAGTCTTCTTGAGGGTCTTTCTAAGGCAACTTCATCTAGCCTTTGGTCTTTTAAGAAGAATAACATTTTGGACTGTCATCGTTTAAAGTCTTTGCCACTAAACTTTGGGGTTTGTCTACAGTACTCTTTCCCATGTTGTTACAAAATATAGTAAAGATGATATTGCCTTTAGTTTGTTGGGTAAATTACTTATAATGTAACTGAGAAGAAGATACTTAGCTCAAACCGATGTTGCTGGAGATGCACAGAAAATGTAGAGGCACGTATACGATACGCTGTCCTAAAGGAAATATCGCCTGCCACTCCTCTGAGATGCTACAGCAGTTGGCGAGTCTACAGTTAGTACCCCTCAATGTAGCATACAATGAGGGTACCCTTAGAGCTTGGCAGAACTTAAAACAGTAGAAGAGATGTTTACAGAAAAACAGAGGGAGAGTAGAAGAGATGTTTCT
>NC_039363.1:113683643-113683922 GCF_003573695.1 Papaver somniferum
TCTTAAGCACAGTTTCAACATAATGAGATTGACTAAGACTATATCCATCAGAAATCTTTCTGATTTTCATCCCTAAGATTACATCAGCAGGGCCTAAGTATTTCATGTCAAAGTTTTCGTTAAGCATGCTTTTAGTGGTATTAATATTATCAAGGTTACTACCTAATATGAGCATATCATCAACATATAGGCACACAATAACATGAGAATCATCCACAGATTTAATGTAAACACATTTATCAGATTCATTAACCTTGAAGCCATTATATATCATTACAG
>NC_039363.1:117536423-117586235 GCF_003573695.1 Papaver somniferum
AAAACCTTAAACACACACAGTTTCGCCAAGTTCGGGAAAGAAACTTGTCCCGAGGTCGAAACCTGGCCAGGAGCGGACTCCTATAAGTCTGAAACTTTGTAAAACGATGAATATTTGACCTTTTACAGGTAAGATTCCCTTGGAATATTTTCCAAAAACCTTAAACACACACAATTTCGCCAAGTTCGGGAAAGAAACTGGCTCCGAGGTCGACACCTGTCCAGGAGTGGACTCCTAT
Organism: Papaver somniferum; assembly: GCF_003573695.1. Classification (NCBI taxonomy): domain Eukaryota; kingdom Viridiplantae; phylum Streptophyta; class Magnoliopsida; order Ranunculales; family Papaveraceae; genus Papaver; species Papaver somniferum. The sequence goes on from NC_039363.1 coordinate 117,536,662, forward strand.
AAGTCCGAAACTTGGTAAGAACGATGAATATCTGACCTTTTACAGGTAAGATTCCCTTGGAATATTCTCCAAAAACCTTAAACACACACAGTTTCGCCAAGTTCGGGAAAGAAACTTGTCCCGAGGTCGAAACCTGGCCAGGAGCGGTCTCCTATAAGTCTGAAACTTGGTAAGAACGATGAATATTTGACCTTTTACAGGTAAGATTCCCTTGGAATATTTTCCAAAAACCTTAAACACACACAGTTTCGCCAAGTTCGGGAAAGAAACTTGTCCCGAGGTCGAAACCTGGCCAGGAGCGGACTCCTATAAGTCTGAAACTTTGTAAAACGATGAATATTTGACCTTTTACAGGTAAGATTCCCTTGGAATATTTTCCAAAAACCTTAAACACACACAGTTTCGCCAAGTTCGGGAAAGAAACTGGCTCCGAGGTCGACACCTGTCCAGGAGTGGACTCCTATAAGTCCGAAACTTGGTAAGAACGATGAATATCTGACCTTTTACAGGTAAGATTCCCTTGGATTATTCTCCAAAAACCTTAAACACACACAATTTTCCCAAGTTCGGGAAAGAAACTGGCTCCGAGGTCGACACCTGTCCAGGAGCGGACTCATATGAGTCCGAAACTTGGTAAGAACGATGAATATCTGACCTTTTAAAGGTAATATTCCCTTGGATTGTTCTCTCAAAACCTTAAACACACACAGTTTCGCCAAGTTCGGGAAAGAAACTTGTCCCGAGGTCGAAACCTGGCCAGGAGCGGACTCCTATAAGTCTGAAACTTGGTAAGAACGATGAATATCTGACCTTTTACAGGTAAGATTCCCTTGGAATATTTTCCAAAAACCTTAAACACACACAATTTCGCCAAGTTCGGGAAAGAAACTGGCTCCGAGGTCGAAACCTGTCCAGGAGTGGACTCCTATAAGTCCGAAACTTGGTAAGAACGATGAATATCTGACCTTTTACAGGTAAGATTCCCTTGGAAAATTCTCCAAAAACCTTAAACACACACAGTTTCGCCATGTTCGGGAAAGAAACTGGTTCCGAGGTCGAAACCTGGCCAGGAGCGGAGTCCTATAAGTTCGAAACTTGGTAAGAACGATGATTATCTGATCTTGTACAGGTAATATTCCCTTGGAATATTCTCTAAAAACCTTAAACACACAGTTAAAACACCAAGTTCGGGAAAGAAACTAGCTCCAAGGTCGAAACCTGGCCAGGAGCGGACTCCTATAAGTCCTAAACTTGGTAAGAACGATGAATATCTGACCTTTTACAGGTAAGATTCCCTTGGAATATTCTCCAAAAACATTAAACACACACAGTTTCACCAAGTTCGGGAAAGAAACTGACTCCGAGGTCGAAACCTGGCCAGGAGCGGACTCCTATAAGTCCGAAACTTGATAAGAACGATGAATATCTGACTTTTTACAGGTAAGATTCCCTTGGAATATTCTCCAAAAACATTAAATACACACAGTTTCACCAAGTTCGGGAAAGAAACTGACTCCGAGGTCGAAACCTGGCCAGGAGCGGACTCCTATAAGTCCGAAACTTGGTAAGAACGATGAATATCTGACCTTTTAAAGGTAAGATTCCCTTGGAATATTCTCCAAAAACCTTAAACACACACAATTTCGCCAAGTTCGGGAAAGAAACTTGTCCCGAGGTCGAAACCTGGCCAGGAGCGGACTCCTATAAGTCTGAAACTTGGTAAGAACGGTGAATATCTGACCTTTTATAGGTAAGATTCCCTTGGAATATTCTCCAAAAACCTTAAACACACACAGTTTCGCCAAGTTCGGGAAAGAAACTGTATCCGAGGTCGAAACCTGTCCCGGAGCGGACTCCTATAAGTCCAAAACTTGGTAAGAACGATGAATATCTGACCTTTTATAGGTAATATTCCCTTGGAATATTCTCCAAAACCCTTAAACACAGACAGTTTCGCCAAGTTCGGGAAAGAAACTGGTTCTGAGGTCGAAACCTGGCCAGGAGCGGACTCCTATAAGTCCGAAACTTGGTAAGAAAGATGAATATCTGACCTTTTACAGGTAATATTCCCTTGGAATATTCTCCAAAAACCTTAAACACACCCAGTTTCGCCAAGTTCGGGAAAGAACGTGCTCCGAGGTCGAAACCTGGCCAAGAGCGGACTCTTATAAGTCCTAAACTTGGTAAGAACGATGAATATCTGACCTTTTACAGGTAAGATTCCCTTGGAATATTCTCCAAAAACCTTAAACACGCACATTTTCGTCAAGTTCGGGAAAGAAACTGGCTCCGAGGTCGAAACCTGGCCAGGAGCGGACTCTTATAAGTCCAAAACTTGGTAAGAACGATGAGTATCTGACCTTTTAAAGGTAAGATTCCCTTGGATTATTCTCCAAAAACCTTCAACACACAAAGTTTCGCCAAGTTCGGGAAAGAAACTGGCTCCGAGGTCGAAACCTAGCCAGGAGCGGACTCATATGAGTCCGAAACTTGGTAAGAACGATGAATATCTGACCTTTTAAAGGTAATATTCCCTTGGATTGTTCTCTCAAAACCTTAAACACACACAGTTTCGCCAAGTTCGGGAAAGAAACTTGTTTCGAGGTCGAAACCTGGCCAGGAGCGGACTCCTATAAGTCTGAATCTTGGTAAGAACGATGAATATCTGACCTTTTATAGGTAAGATTCCCTTGGAATATTCTCCAAAAACCTTAAACACACACAGTTTCGCCAAGTTCGGGAAAGAAACTGGCTCCGAGGTCGACACCTGTCCAGGAGTGGACTCCTATAAGTCTGAAACTTGGTAAGAACGATGAATATCTGACCTTTTACAGGTAAGATTCCCTTGGAATATTCTCCAAAAACCTTAAACACACACAGTTTCGCCAAGTTCGGAAAAGAAACTGGTTCCGAGGTCGAAACCTGGCCAGGAGCGGACTCCTATAAGTCTGAAACTTGGTAAGAACGATGAATATCTGACCTTTTAATGGCAAGATTCCCTTGGATTATTCTCCAAAAACCTTAAACACACACAATTTTCCCAAGTTCGGGAAAGAAACTGGCTCCAAGGTCGAAATGGCCAGAAGCGGACTCCTATAAGTCTGAAACTTGGTAAGAACGATGAATATCTGGCCTTTTACAGGTAAGATTCCTTTGGAATATTTTCCAAAAACCTTAAACACACACAGTTTCGCCAAGTTCGGGAAAGAAACTTGTCCCGAGGTCGAAACCTGGCCAGGAGCGGACTCCTATAAGTCTGAAACTTTGTAAAACGATGAATATTTGACCTTTTACAGGTAAGATTCCCTTGGAATATTTTCCAAAAACCTTAAACACACACAGTTTCGCCAAGTTCGGGAAAGAAACTGGCTCCGAGGTCGACACCTGTCCAGGAGTGGACTCCTATAAGTCCGAAACTTGGTAAGAACGATGAATATCTGACCTTTTACAGGTAAGATTCCCTTGGATTATTCTCCAAAAACCTTAAACACACACAATTTTCCCAAGTTCGGGAAAGAAACTGGCTCCGAGGTCGACACCTGTCCAGGAGCGGACTCATATGAGTCCGAAACTTGGTAAGAACGATGAATATCTGACCTTTTAAAGGTAATATTCCCTTGGATTGTTCTCTCAAAACCTTAAACACACACAGTTTCGCCAAGTTCGGGAAAGAAACTTGTCCCGAGGTCGAAACCTGGCCAGGAGCGGACTCCTATAAGTCTGAAACTTGGTAAGAACGATGAATATCTGACCTTTTACAGGTAAGATTCCCTTGGAATATTTTCCAAAAACCTAAAACACACACAATTTCGCCAATTTTTGGAAAGAAACTGGCTCCGAGGTTGAAACCTATCCAGGAGCGGACTCCTATAAGTCTGAAACTTGGTAAGAACTATGAATATCTGACCTTTTACAGGTAAGATTCCCTTGGAATATTCTCCAAAAACATTAAACACACAGTTTCAAAAAGTTCGGGAAAGAAACTGACTCCGAGGTCGAAACCTGGCCAGGAGCGGACTCCTATAAGTCCGAAACTTGGTAAGAACGATGAATATCTGACCTTTTACAGTAAGATTCCCTTGGAATATTCTCCAAAAACATTAAACACACACAGTTTCACCAAGTTCGGGAAAGAAACTGACTCCGAGGTCGAAACCTGGCCAGGAGCGGACTCCTATAAGTCCGAAACTTGGTAAGAACGATGAATATCTGACCTTTTAAAGGTAAGATTCCCTTGGAATATTCTCCAAAAACCTTAAACACACACAATTTCGCCAAGTTCGGGAAAGAAACTTGTCCCGAGGTCGAAACCTGGCCAGGAGCGGACTCCTATAAGTCTGAAACTTGGTAAGAACGATGAATATCTGACCTTTTATAGGTAAGATTCCCTTGGAATATTCTCCAAAAACCTTAAACACACACAGTTTCGCCAAGTTCGGGAAAGAAACTGTATCCGAGGTCGAAACCTGTCCAGGAGCGGACTCCTATAAGTCCAAAACTTGGTAAGAACGATGAATATCTGACCTTTTAAAGGTAAGATTCCCTTGGAATATTCTCCAAAACCCTTAAACACAGACAGTTTCGCCAAGTTCGGGAAAGAAACTGGTTCTGAGGTCGAAACCTGGCCAGGAGCGGACTCCTATAAGTCCGAAACTTGGTAAGAACGATGAATATCTGACCTTTCACAGGTAATATTCCTTTGGAATATTCTCCAAAAACCTTAAACACACCCAGTTTCGCCAAGTTCGGGAAAGAACGTGCTCCGAGGTCGAAACCTGGCCAAGAGCGGACTCTTATAAGTCCTAAACTTGGTAAGAACGATGAATATCTGACCTTTTACAGGTAAGATTCCCTTGGAATATTCTACAAAAACCTTAAACACGCACATTTTCGTCAAGTTCGGGAAAGAAACTGGCTCCGAGGTCGAAACCTGGCCAGAAGCGGACTCTTATAAGTCAAAAACTTGGTAAGAACGATGAATATCTGACCTTTTAAAGGTAAGATTCCCTTGGATTATTCTCCAAAAACCTTCAACACACAAAGTTTCTCCAAGTTCGGGAAAGAAACTGGCTCCGAGGTCGAAACCTAGCCAGGAGCGGACTCATATAAGTCTGAAACTTGGTAAGAACGATGAATATCTGACCTTTTAAAGGCAAGATTCCCTTGGATTATTCTCCAAAAACCTTAAACACACACAATTTTCCCAAGTTCGGGAAAGAAACTGGCTCCAAGGTCGAAACCTGGCCAGGAGCGGACTCATATGAGTCCGAAACTTGGTAAGAACGATGAATATCTGACCTTTTAAAGGTAAGATTCCCTTGGATTGTTCTCTCAAAACCTTAAACATACACAGTTTCGCCAAGTTCGGGAAAGAAACTTGTTTCGAGGTCGAAACCTAGCCAGGAGCGGACTCCTATAAGTCTGAATCTTGGTAAGAACGATGAATATCTGACCTTTTATAGGTAAGATTCCCTTGGAATATTCTCCAAAAACCTTAAACACACACAGTTTCGCCAAGTTCGGGAAAGAAACTGGCTCCGAGGTCGACACCTGTCCAGGAGTGGACTCCTATAAGTCCGAAACTTGGTAAGAACGATGAATATCTGACCTTTTACAGGTAAGATTCCCTTGGAATATTCTCCAAAAACCTTAAACACACACAGTTTCGCCAAGTTCGGAAAAGAAACTGGTTCCGAGGTCGAAACCTGGCCAGGAGCGGACTCCTATAAGTCTGAAATTTGGTAAGAACGATGAATATCTGAACTTTTAAAGGATAGATTCCCTTGGATTATTCTCCAAAACCTTAAACACGCACAATTTTCCCAAGTTCGGGAAAGAAACTGGCTCCAAGGTTGAAATGGCCAGAAGCGGACTCCTATAAGTCTTAAACTTGGTAAGAACGATGAATATCTGACCTTTTACAGGTAAGATTCCCTTGGAATATTTTCCAAAAACCTTAAACACACACAGTTTCGTCAAGTTCGGGAAAGAAACTTGTCCCGAGGTCGAAACCTGGCCAGGAGCGGACTCCTATAAGTCTGAAACTTGGTAAGAACGATGAATATTTGACCTTTTACAGGTAAGATTCCCTTGGAATATTTTCCAAAAACCTTAAACACACACAGTTTCGCCAAGTTCGGAAAAGAAACTGGCTCCGAGGTCGACACCTGTCCAGGAGTGGACTCCTATAAGTCCGAAACTTGGTAAGAACGATGAATATCTGACCTTTTACAGGTAAGATTCCCTTGGATTATTCTCCAAAAACCTTAAACACACAGAGTTTCGCCAAGTTCGGGAAAGAAACTGGTCCCCAGGTCGAAATCTGGCCAGGAGCGGACTCCTATAAGTCTGAAACTTGGTAAGAACGATGAATATCTGACCTTTTACAGGTAACATTCCCTTGGAATATTCTCCCAAAACCTTAAACACACACAGTTTCGCCAAGTTCGGGAAAGAAACTGGCTCCGAGGTCGAAACCTGGCCAGGAGCGGACTGATATAAGTCAGAAACTTGGTAAGAACAATGAATATCTGACCTTTTACATGTAAGATTCCCTTGGAATAATCTCCAAAACTTTAAACACACACAGTTTCGCCAATTTCGGGAAAAAAACTAGCTCCGAGGTCGAAACCTGGCCAGGAGCGGACTGATATAAGTCAGAAACTTGGTAAGAACAATGAATATCTGACCTTTCACAGGTAAGATTCCCTTGGATTATTCTCCAAAAACCTTAAACACACAGATTTTCGCCAAGTTCGGGAAAGAAACTGGTCCCCAGGTCGAAATCTGGCCAGGAGCGGACTCCTATAAGTCTGAAACTTGGTAAGAACGATGAATATCTGACCTTTTAAAGGTAAGATTCCCTTGGATTATTCTACAAAAACCTTAAACACACACAGTTTCGCCAAGTTCGGGAAAGAAACTGGTCCCCAGGTCAAAATCTGGCCAGGAGCGGACTCCTATAAGTCTCAAACTTGGTAAGAACGATGAATATCTGACCTTTTACAGGTAAGATTCCCTTGGAATATTCTCCCAAAACCTTAAACACACACAGTTTCACCAAGTTCGGGAAAGAAACTGGCTCCGAGGTTGAAACCTATCTAGGAGCGGACTCCTATAAGTCTGAAACTTGGTAAGAACGATGAATATATGACCTTTTACAGGTAAGATTCCCTTGGAATATTCTCCAAAAACATTAAACACACACAGTTTCACCAAGTTCGGGAAATAAACTGACTCCGAGGTCGAAACCTGGCCAGGAGCGGACTCCTATAAGTCCGAAACGTGGTAAGAACGATGAATATCTGACCTTTTAAAGGTAAGATTCCCTTGGAATATTCTCCAAAAACCTTAAACACACACAGTTTCGCCAAGTTCGGGAAAGAAACGTGCTCCGAGGTCGAAACCTGGCCTAGAGCGCACTCTTATAAGTCCTAAACTTGGTAAGAACGATGAATATCTGACCTTTTACAGGTAAGATTCCCTTCGAATGTTCTCCAAAAACCTTAAACACGCACATTTTCGTCAAGTTCGGGAAAGAAACTGGCCCCGAGGTCGAAACCTGGCCAGGAGCGGACTCCTATAAGTCCAAAACTTGGTAAGAACGATGAATATCTGACCTTTTAAAGGTAAGATTCCCTTGGATTATTCTCCAAAAACCTTCAACACACACAGTTTCGCCAAGTTCGGGAAAGAAACTTGTCCCGAGGTCGAAACCTGGCCAGGAGCGGACTCCTATAAGTCTGAAACTTGGTAAGAACGATGAATATGTGACCTTTTACAGGTAAGATTCCCTTGTAATATTTTCCAAAAACCTTAAACACACACAGTTTCGCCAAGTTCGGGAAAGAAACTTGCTCCGAGGTCGAAACCTGTCCAGGAGTGGACTCCTATAAGTCCGAAACTTGGTAAGAACGATGAATATCTGACCTTTTACAGGTAAGATTCCCTTGGAATATTCTCCAAAAACCTTAAAAACACACAGTTTCGCCAAGTTCGGGAAAGAAACTGGTTCCGAGGTCGAAACCTGGCCAGGAGCGGAGTCCTATAAGTTCGAAACTTGGTAAGAACGATGATTATCTGATCTTGTACAGGTAATATTCCCTTGGAATATTCTCTAAAAACCTTAAACACACAGTTTCGCCAAGTTCGGGAAAGAAACTAGCTCCAAGGTCGAAACCTGGCCAGGAGCGGACTCTTATAAGTCCTAAACTTGGTAAGAAAGATGAATATCTGACCTTTTACAGGTAAGATTCCCATGGAATATTCTCCAAATACCTTAAACACGCACATTTTTGTCAATTTCGAGAAAGAAACTGGCTCTGAGGTCGAAACCTGGCCAGGATCGGACTCCTATAAGTCCGAAACTTGGTAAGAACGATGAATATCTGACCTTTTAAAGGTAAGATTCCCTTGGATTATTCTCCAAAAACCTTAAACACACACAGTTTCCCCAAGTTCGGGAAAGAAACTGGCTCCGAGGTCGAAACCTGGCCAGGAGCGGACTCATATAAGTGTGAAACTTGGTAAGAACGATGAATATCTGACCTTTTACAGGTAAGATTCCCTTGGAATATTTTCCAAAAAGCTAAAACACAAACTGTTTCGCCAAGTTCGGGAAAGAAACTGACTCCGAAGTCGAAACCTGACCAGGAGTGGACTCATATAAGTCCGAAAGATGGTAAGAACGATGAATATCTGACCTTTTACAGGTAAGATTCCCTTGGAATATTCTCCAAAAACCTAAAACACAAATAGTTTCGCCAAGTTCGGGAAAGAAACTGGTTCCGAGGTCGAAACCTGGCCAGGAGCGGACTCTTATAAGTCCTAAACTTTGTAAGAACGATGAATATATGACCTTTTACAGATAAGGTTCCCTTGGAATATTCTCCAAAAACCTTAAACACACACATTTTCGCCAAGTTCGAGAAAGAAACTGGCTCTGAGGTCGAAACCTGGCCAGGAGCGGACTCATATAAGTCCGATACTTGGTAAGAACGATTAATATCTGAACTTTTAAAGGTAAGATTCCCTTGGATTATTCACAAAAAACCTTAAACACACACAGTTTCGCCAAGTTCGGAAAAGAAACTGGCTCCGAGGTCGAAACCTGGCCAGGAGCGGACTGATATAAGTCAGAAACTTGGTAGGAACAATGAATATCTGACCCTTTACAGGTAAGATTCCCTTGGAATATTCTCCAAAACTTTAAACACACACAGTTTCGCCAAGTTCGGGAAAGAAACTGGCTCCGAGGTTGAAACCTATCCAGGAGCGGACCCCTATAAGTCTGAAACTTGGTTAGAACGATGAATATATGACCTTTTACAGGTAAGATTCCCTTGGAATATTCTCCAAAAACATTAAACACACACAGTTTCACCAAGTTCGGGAAAGAAACTGACTCCGAGGTCGAAACCTGGCCAGGAGAGGACTCCTATAAGTCCTAAACTTGGTAAGAACGATGAATATCTGACCTTTTAAAGGTAAGATTCCGTTGGAATATTCTCCAAAAACCTTAAACACACACAGTTTCGCCAAGTTCAAGAAAGAAACTGGTCTCGAGGTCGAAACCTGTCCAGGAGCGGACTCCTATAAGTCTGAAACTTGGTAAGAACGATGAATATCTGACCTTTTACAGGTAAGTTTCCCTTGGAATATTCTCCAAAAACCTTAAACACACACAGTTTCGCCAAGTTCGGGAAAGAAACTGTATCCGAGGTCGAAACCTGTCCAGGAGCGGACTCCTATAAGTCCGAAACTTGGTAAGAACGATGAATATCTGACCTTTTACAGGTAAGATTCCCTTGGAATATTCTCCAAAACCTTTAAACACGGACAGTTTCGCCAAGTTCGGGAAAGAAACTGGTTTGAGGTCGAAACCTGGCCAGGAGCGGACTCCTATAAGTCCGAAACTTGGTAACAACGATGAATATCTGACCTTTTACAGGTAATATTCCCTTGGAATATTCTCCAAAAACCTTAAACACACACAGTTTCGCCAAGTTTGGGAAAGAAACGTGCTTCGAGGTCGAAACCTGGCCTAGAGCGGACTCTTATAAGTCCTAAACTTGGTAAGAACGATGAATATCTGACCTTTTATAGGTAAGATTCCCTTGGAATATTCTCCAAAAACCTTAAACACGCACATTTTCGTCAAGTTCGGGAAAGAAACTGGCCCCGAGGTCGAAACCTGGCCAGGAGCTGACTCCAATAAGTCCAAAACTTGGTAAGAACGATGAATATCTGACCTTTTAAAGGTAATATTCCCTTGGATTATTCTCCAAAAACCTTCAACACACACAGTTTCGCCAAGTTCGGGAAAGAAACTAGCTCCGAGGTCGAAACCTAGCCAGGAGCGGACTCATATAAGTCTGAAACTTGGTAAGAACGATGAATATCTGACCTTTTAAAGGCAAGATTCCCTTGGATTATTCTCCAAAAACCTTAAACACACACAGTTTTCCCAAGTTCGGGAAAGAAACTGGCTCCAAGGTAAAAACCTGGCCAGGAGCGGACTCATATGAGTCCGAAACTTGATAAGAACGATGAATATCTGACCTTTTAAAGGTAAGATTCCCTTGGATTATTCTCTCAAAACCTTAAACACACACAGTTTCGCCAAGTTCGGGAAAGAAACTTGTCCTGAGGTCAAAACCTGTCCAGGAGCGGACTCCTATAAGTCTGAAACTTGGTAAGAACGATGAATATCTGACCTTTTACAGGTAAGATTCCCTTGGAATATTTTCCAAAAACCTTAAACACACACAATTTCGCCAAGTTCGGGAAAGAAACTGGCTCCGAGGTCGAAACCTGTCCAGGAGTGGACTCCTATAAGTCCGAAACTTGGTAAGAACGATGAATATCTGACCTTTTACAGGTAAGATTCCCTTGGAAAATTCTCCAAAAACCTTAAACACACACAGTTTCGCCATGTTCGGGAAAGAAACTGGTTCCGAGGTCGAAACCTGGCCAGGAGCGGAGTCCTATAAGTTCGAAACTTGGTAAGAACGATGATTATCTGATCTTGTACAGGTAATATTCCCTTGGAATATTCTCTAAAAACCTTAAACACACAGTTAAAACACCAAGTTCGGGAAAGAAACTAGCTCCAAGGTCGAAACCTGGCCAGGAGCGGACTCCTATAAGTCCTAAACTTGGTAAGAACGATGAATATCTGACCTTTTACAGGTAAGATTCCCTTGGAATATTCTCCAAAAACATTAAACACACACAGTTTCACCAAGTTCGGGAAAGAAACTGACTCCGAGGTCGAAACCTGGCCAGGAGCGGACTCCTATAAGTCCTAAACTTAATAAGAATGATGAATATCTGACCTTTTAAAGGTAAGATTCCGTTGGAATAATCTCCAAAAACCTTAAACACACACAGTTTCGCCAAGTTCAAGAAAGAAACTGGTCTCGAGGTCGAAACCTGTCCAGGAGCGGACTCCTTTAAGTATGAAACTTGGTAAGAACGATGAATATCTGACCTTTTACAGGTAAGATTCCATTGGAATATTCTCCAAAACCTTTAAACACGGACAGTTTCGCCAAGTTCGGGAAAGAAACTGGTTTGAGGTCGAAACCTGGCCAGGAGCGGACTCCTATAAGTCCGAAACTTGGTAACAACGATGAATATCTGACCTTTTACAGGTAATATTCCCTTGGAATATTTTCCAAAAACCTTAAACACACACAGTTTCGCCAAGTTCGGGAAAGAAACTAGCTCCGAGGTCGAAACCTAGCCAGGAGCGGACTTATATAAGTATGAAACTTGGTAAGAACGATGAATATCTGACCTTTTAAAGGCAAGATTCCCTTGGATTATTCTCAAAAAACCTTAAACACACACAGTTTTCCCAAGTTCGGGAAAGAAACTGGCTCCAAGGTCGAAACCTGGCCAGGAGCGGACTCATATGAGTCCGAAACTTGGTAAGAACGATGAATATCTGACCTTTTAAAGGTAAGATTCCCTTGGATTATTCTCTCAAAACCTTAATCACACACAGTTTCGCCAAGTTCGGTAAAGAAACTTGTCCCGAGGTCAAAACCTGTCCAGGAGCGGACTCCTATAAGTCTGAAACTTGGTAAGAACGATGAATATCTGACCTTTTACAGGTAAGATTCCCTTGGAATATTTTCCAAAAACCTTAAACACACACAGTTTCGCCAAGTTCGGGAAAGAAACTGGCTCCGAGGTCGAAACCTGTCCAGGAGTGGACTCCTATAAGTTCGAAACTTGGTAAGAACGATGAATATCTGACCTTTTACAGGTAAGATTCCCTTGGAATATTCTCTAAAAACTTTAAACACACAGTTTCGCCAAGTTCGGGAAAGAAACTAGCTCCAAGGTCGAAACCTGGCCAGGAGCGGACTCTTATAAGTCCTCAACTTGGTAAGAACGATTAATATCTGACCTTTTACAGGTAAGATTCCCATGGAATATTCTCCAAATACCTTAAACACGCACATTTTTGTCAATTTCGAGAAAAAAACTGGCTCTGAGGTCGAAACCTGGCCAGGATCGGACTCCTATAAGTCCGAAACTTGGTAAGAACGATGAATATCTGACCTTTTAAAGGTAAGATTCCCTTGGATTATTCTCCAAAAACCTTAAACACACACAGTTTCCCCAAGTTCGGGAAAGAAACTGGCTCCGAGGTCGAAACCTGGCCAGGAGCGGACTCATATAAGTGTGAAACTTGGTAAGAACGATGAATATCTGACCTTTTACAGGTAAGATTCCCTTGGAATATTCTCCAAAAACATTAAGCACACACAATTTAACCAAGTTCGGGAAAGAAACTGGCTCCGAGGTCGAAACCTGGCCAGGAGCGGACTCCTATAAGTCCGAAACTTGGTAAGAACGATGAATATCTGACCTTTTACAGGTAAGATTCCCTTGGAATATTTTCCAAAAAGCTAAAACACAAACAGTTTCGCCAAGTTCGGGAAAGAAACTTACTCCGGAGTCGAAACCTGGCCAGGAGCGGACTCATATAAGTCCGAAACTTGGTAAGAACGATGAATATCTGACCTTTTACAAGTAAGATTCCCTTGAAATACTCTCCCAAAACCTTAAACACACACAGTTTCGCCAAGTTCGGGAAAGAAACTGGCTCTGAGGTCGAAACCTGGACAGGAGCGGACTCATATAAGTCCGAAACATGGTAAGAACGATGAATATCTGACCTTTTACAGGTAAGATTCCCTTGGAATATTCTCCAAAAACCTAAAACACAAATAGTTTCGCCAAGTTCGGGAAAGAAACTGGTTCCGAGGTCGAAACCTGGCTCGGAGCGGACTCCTATAAGTCCTAAACTTTGTAAGAACGATGAATATCTGACCTTTTACAGATAAGATTCCCTTGGAATATTCTCCAAAAACCTTAAACACACACAGTTTCGCCAAGTTCGAGAAAGAAACTGGCTCTGAGGTCGAAACCTGGCCAGGAGCGGACTCATATAAGTCCGATACTTGGTAAGAACGATTAATATCTGAACTTTTAAAGGTAAGATTCCCTTGGATTATTCACAAAAAACCTTAAACACACACAGTTTCGCCAAGTTCGGAAAAGAAACTGGCTCCAAGGTCGAAACCTTGCCAGGAGCGGACTGATATAAGTCAGAAACTTGGTAGGAACAATGAATATCTGACCCTTTACAGGTAAGATTCCCTTGGAATATTCTCCAAAACTTTAAACACACACAGTTTCGCCAAGTTCGGGAAAGAAACTGGCTCCGAGGCCGAAACCTGTCCAGGAGCGGACTCCTATAAGTCCGAAACATGGTAATAACGATGAATATATGACCTTTTAAAGGTAAGATTCCCTTGGATTATTCTCCAAAAACCTTAAACACACACAGTTTCGCCAAGTTCTTGAAAGAAACTGGCTCCAAGGTCGAAACCTGTCCAGGAGCGGACTCCTATAACTCCGAAACTTTGTAAGAACAATGAATATCTGACCTTTTAAAGGTAAGATTCCCTTGGATTATTCTACAAAAACCTTAAACACACACAGTTTCGCCAAGTTCGGGAAAGAAACTGGTCCCCAGGTCGAAACCTAGCCAGGAGCGGACTCCTATAAGTCTGAAACTTGGTAAGAACGATGAATATCTGACCTTTTACAGGCAAGATTCCCTTGGAATATTCTCCAAAAACCTTAAACACACACAATTTTGCCAAGTTCGGGAAAGAAACTTGCTCCGAGGTTGAAACCTATCCAGGAGCGGACCCCTATAAGTCTGAAACTTGGTTAGAACGATGAATATCTGACCTTTTACAGGTAAGATTCCTTGGAATATTCTCCAAAAACATTAAACACACACAGTTTCACCAAGTTCGGGAAAGAAACTGACTCCGAGGTCGAAACCTGGCCAGGAGCGGACTCCTATAAGTCCTAAACTTGGTAAGAATGATGAATATCTGACCTTTTAAAGGTAAGATTCCGTTGGAATAATCTCCAAAAACCTTAAACACACACAGTTTCGCCAAGTTCAAGAAAGAAACTGGTCTCGAGGTCGAAACCTGTCCAGGAGCGGACTCCTTTAAGTCTGAAACTTGGTAAGAACGATGAATATCTGACCTTTTACGGGTAAGATTCCCTTGGAATATTCTCCAAGAACCTTAAACACACACAGTTTCGCCAAGTTCGGGAAAGAAACTGTATCCGAGGTCGAAACCTGTCCAGGAGCGGACTCCTATAAGTCCGAAACTTGGTAAGAACGATGAATATCTGACCTTTTACAGGTAAGATTCCATTGGAATATTCTCCAAAACCTTTAAACACGGACAGTTTCGCCAAGTTCGGGAAAGAAACTGGTTTGAGGTCGAAACCTGGCCAGGAGCGGACTCCTATAAGTCCGAAACTTGGTAACAACGATGAATATCTGACCTTTTACAGGTAATATTCCCTTGGAATATTTTCCAAAAACCTTAAACACACACAGTTTCGCCAAGTTCGGGAAAGAAACTAGCTCCGAGGTCGAAACCTAGCCAGGAGCGGACTTATATAAGTATGAAACTTGGTAAGAACGATGAATATCTGACCTTTTAAAGGCAAGATTCCCTTGGATTATTCTCCAAAAACCTTAAACACACACAGTTTTCCCAAGTTCGGGAAAGAAACTGGCTCCAAGGTCGAAACCTGGCCAGGAGCGGACTCATATGAGTCTGAAACTTGGTAAGAACGATGAATATCTGACCTTTTAAAGGTAAGATTCCCTTGGATTATTCTCTCAAAACCTTAAACACACACAGTTTCGCCAAGTTCGGTAAAGAAACTTGTCCCGAGGTCAAAACCTGTCCAGGAGCGGACTCCTATAAGTCTGAAACTTGGTAAGAACGATGAATATCTGACCTTTTACAGGTAAGATTCCCTTGGAATATTTTCCAAAAACCTTAAACACACACAGTTTCGCCAAGTTCGGGAAAGAAACTGGCTCCGAGGTCGAAACCTGTCCAGGAGTGGACTCCTATAAGTCCGAAACTTGGTAAGAACGATGAATATCTGACCTTTTACAGGTAAGATTCCCTTGGAATATTCTCCAAAAACCTTAAACACACACAGTTTCGCCATGTTCGGGAAAGAAACTGGTTCCGAGGTCGAAACCTGGCCAGGAGCGGAGTCCTATAAGTTCGAAACTTGGTAAGAACGATGATTATCTGATCTTATACAGGTAATATTCCCTTGGAATATTCTCTAAAAACCTTAAACACACAGTTTCACCAAGTTCGGGAAAGAAACTAGCTCCAAGGTCGAAACCTGGCCAGGAGCGGACTCCAATAAGTCCTAAACTTGGTAAGAACGATGAATATCAGACCTTTTACAGGTAAGATTCCCTTGGATTATTCTCAAAAAACCTTAAACACACACATTTTCGTCAAGTTCGGGAAAGAAACTGGCTCCGAGGTTGAAACCTGGCCAGGAGCGGACTCTTATAAGTCCTAAAGTTGGTAAGAACGATGAATATCTGACCTTTTACAGGTAAGATTCCCTTGGATTATTCTCCAAAAATCTTAAACACACACAGTTTTGCCAAGTTCGGGAAAGAAACTGACTCCGAGGTCGAAACCTGTCCAGGAGCGGACTCCTATAAGTCCGAAACTTGGTAAGAACGATGAATATCTGACCTTTTAAAGGTAAGATTCCCTTGGATTATTCTCCAAAAACCTTAAACACACACAGTTTCGCCAAGTTCCTTAAAAAACTGGCTCCAAGGTCGAAACCTGTCCAGGAGCGGACTCTTATAAGTCCGAAACTTGGTAAGAACGATGAATACCTGACCTTTTAAAGGTTAGATTCCCTTGGATTATTCTCCAAAAACCTAAAACACACACAGTTTCGCCAAGTTCGGGAAAGAAACTGGTCCCCAGGTCGAAATATGGTCAGGAGCGGACTCCTATAAGTCTGAAACTTGGTAAGAACGATGAATATCTGACCTTTTACAGGTAAGATTCCCTTGGAATATTCTCCCAAAACCTTAAACACACACAGTTTCGCCAAGTTCGGGAAAGAAACTGGCTCCGAGGTTGAAACCTATCCAGGAGCGGACTCCTATAAGTCTGAAACTTGGTAAGAACGATGAATATCTGACCTTTTACATGTAAGATTCCCTTGGAATATTCTTCAAAAACATTAAACGCACACAGTTTCACCAAGTTCGGGAAAGAAACTGGTTCTGAGGTCGAAACCTGGCCAGGAGCGGAGTCCTATAAGTTCGAAACTTGGTAAGAACGGTGATTATCTGATCTTGTACAAGTAATATTCCATTGGAATATTCTCTAAAAACCTTAAACACACAGTTTTGCCAGGTTCGGGAAAGAAACTAGCTCCAAGGTCGAAACCTGGCCAGGAGCGGACTCCTATAAGTCCTAAAGTTGGTAAGAACGATGAATATCTGACCTTTTACAGGTACGATTCCCTTGGATTATTCTCAAAAAACCTTAAACACGCACATTTTCGTCAAGTTCGGGAAAGAAACTGGCTCTGAGATCGAAACCTGGCCAGGAGCGGACTCATATAAGTCTCAAACTTGGTAAAAACGATGAATATCTGACCTTTTACAGGTAAGATTCCCTTGGAATATTCTCCAAAAACATTAAACACACACAGTTTCACCAAGTTCGGGAAAGAAACTGACTCCGAGGTTGAAACCTGGCCAGGAGCGGACTCCTATAAGTCCGAAACTTGGTAAGAACGATGAATATCTGACCTTTTAAAGGTAAGATTCCCTTGGATTATTCTCCAAAAACCTTAAACACACACAGTTTCGCCAAGTTCCTTAAAGAAACTGGCTCCAAGGTCGAAACCTGTCCAGGAGCGGACTCTTATAAGTCCGAAACTTGGTAAGAACGATGAATATCTGACCTTTTAAAGGTAAGATTCCCTTGGATTATTCTCCAAAAACCTTAAACACACAGAGTTTCGCCAAGTTCGGGAAAGAAACTGGTCCCCAGGTCGAAATCTGGCCAGGAGCGGACTCCTATAAGTCTGAAACTTGGTAAGAACGATGAATATCTGACCTTTTACAGGTAAGATTCCCTTGGAATATTCTCCCAAAACCTTAAACACACACAGTTTCGCCAAGTTCGGGAAAGAAACTGGCTCCGAGGTGGAAACCTATCCAGGAGCGGACCCCTATAAGTCTGAAACTTGGTAAGAACGATGAATATCTGACCTTTTACAGGTAAGATTCCCTTGGAATATTCTCCAAAAACATTAAACACACACAGTTTCACCAAGTTCGGGAAAGAAACTGACTCCGAGGTCAAACCTGGCTAGGAGCGGACTCCAATAAGTCCTAAACTTGGTAAGAATGATGAATATCTGACCTTTTAAAGGTAAGATTCCGTTGGAATATTTTCCAAAAACCTTAAACACACACAGTTTCGCCAAGTTTGGGAAAGAAACTGGTCACGAGGTCGAAACCTGGCCAGGAGCGGACTCATATAAGTCTGAAACTTGGTAAGAACGATGAATATCTGACCTTATACAGGTAAGATTCCCTTGGAATATTCTCCAAAAACCTTAAACACACACAGTTTCACCAAGTTCGGGAAAGAAACTGTATCCGAGGTCGAAACCTGTCCAGGAGCGGACTCCTATAAGTCCGAAACTTGGTAAGAACGATGAATATCTGACCTTTTACAGGTTAGATTCCCTTGGAATATTCTCCAAAACCTTTAAACACGGACAGTTTCGCCAAGTTCGGGAAAGAAACTGGTTTGAGGTCGAAACCTGGCCAGGAGCGGACTCCTATAAGTCCGAAACTTGGTAAGAACGATGAATATCTGACCTTTTACTGGTAATATTCCCTTGGAATATTCTCCAAAAACCTTAAACACACACAGTTTCGCCAAGTTCGGGAAAGAAACGTGCTCCGAGGTCGAAACCTGGCCTAGAGGGGACTCTTATAAGTCCTAAACTTGGTAAGAACGATGAATATCTGACCTTTTAGAGTTAAGATTCCCTATGAATATTCTCCAAAAACCTTAAACACGCACATTTTCGTCAAGTTCGGGAAAGAAACTGGCCCCGAGGTCGAAACCTGGCCAGGAGCGGACTCCAATAAGTCCAAAACTTGGTAAGAACGATGAATATCTGACCTTTTAAAGGTAATATTCCCTTGGATTATTCTCCAAAAACCTTCAACACACACAGTTTCGCCAAGTTCGGGAAAGAAACTGGCTCCGAGGTCGAAACCTAGCCAGGAGCGGACTCATATAAGTCTGAAACTTGGTAAGAACTATGAATATCTGACCTTTTAAAGGCAAGATTCCCTTGGATTATTCTCCAAAAACCTTAAACACACACAGTTTTCCCAAGTTCGGGAAAGAAACTGGCTCCAAGGTCGAAACCTGGCCAGGAGCGGACTCATATGAGTCCGAAACTTGGTAAGAACGATGAATATCTGACCTTTTAAAGGTAAGATTCCCTTGGATTATTCTCTCAAAACCTTAAACACACACAGTTTCGCCAAGTTCGGGAAAGAAACTTGTCCCCAGGTCGAAACCTGTCCAGGAGCGGACTCCTATAAGTTTGAAACTTGGTAAGAACGATGAATATCTGACCTTTTACAGGTAAGATTCCCTTGGAGTATTTTCCAAAAACCTTAAACACACACAGTTTCGCCAAGTTCGGGAAGAAACTGGCTCCGAGGTCGAAACCTGTCCAGGAGTGGACTCCTATAAGTCCGAAACTTGGTAAGAACGATGAATATCTGACCTTTTACAGGTAAGATTCCTTTGGAATATTCTCCAAAAACCTTAAACACACACAGTTTCGCCATGTTCGGGAAATAAACTGGTTCCGAGGTCGAAACCTGGCCAGGAGCAGAGTCTTATAAGTTCGAAACTTGGTAAGAACGATGATTATCTGATCTTGTACAGGTAATATTCCCTTGGAATATTCTCTAAAAACCTTAAACACACAGTTTCGCCATGTTCGGGAAAGAAACTGGTTCCGAGGTCGAAACCTGGCCAGGAGAGGAGTCCTATAAGTTCGAAACTTGGTAAGAACGATGATTATATGATCTTGTACAGGTAATATTCCCTTGGAATATTCTCTAAAAACCTTAAACACACAGTTTCACCAAGTTCGGGAAAGAAACTGGCTCCGAGATCGAAACCTGGCCAGGAGCGGACTCATATAAGTCTCAAACTTGGTAAAAACGATGAATATCTGACCTTTTACAGGTAAGATTCCCTTGGAATATTCTCCAAAAACATTAAACACACACAGTTTCACCAAGTTCGGGAAAGAAATTGACTCCGAGGTTGAAACCTGGCCAGGAGCGGACTCCTATAAGTCCGAAACTTGGTAAGAACGATGAATATCTGACCTTTTAAAGGTAAGATTCCCTTGGATTATTCTCCAAAAACCTTAAACACACACAGTTTCGCCAAGTTCATTAAAGAAACTGGCTCCAAGGTCGAAACCTGGCCAGGAGCGGACTCTTATAAGTCCGAAACTTGGTAAGAACGATGAATACCTGACCTTTTAAAGGTAAGATTCCCTTGGATTATTCTCCAAAAACCTTAAACACACACAGTTTCGCCAAGTTCGGGAAAGAAACTGGTCCCCAGGTCGAAATCTGGCCAGGAGCGGACTCCTATAAGTCTGAAACTTGGTAAGAACGATGAATATCTGACCTTTTACAGGTAAGATTCCCTTGGAATATTCTCCCAAAACCTTAAACACACACAGTTTTGCCAAGTTCGGGAAAGAAACTGGCTCCGAGGTTGAAACCTATCCAGGAGGGGACTCCTATAAGTCCGAAACTTGGTAAGAACGATGAATATCTGACCTTTTACAGGTAAGATTCCCTTGGAATATTCTCCAAAAACATTAAACACACACAGTTTCACCAAGTTTTGGAAGGAAACTGACTCCGAGGTCGAAACCTGGCCAGGAGCGGACTCCTATAAGTCCGAAACTTGGTAAGAACGATGAATATCTGACCTTTTAAAGGTAAGATTCCCTTGGAATATTCTACAAAAACCTTAAACACACAAAGTTTCGCCAAGTTCGGGAAAGAAACTGGTCCCGAGGTCGAAACCTGGCCAGGAGCGGACTCCTATAAGTCCGAAACTTGGTAAGAACGATGAATATCTGACCTTTTACAGGTAATATTCCCTTGGAATATTCTCCAAAAATCTTAAACACACCCAGTTTCGCCAAGTTCGGGAAAGAACGTGCTCCGAGGTCGAAACCTGGCCAAGAGCGGACTCTTATAAGTCCTAAACTTGGTAAGAACGATGAATATCAGACCTTTTACAGGTAAGATTCCCTTGGAATATTCTACAAAAACCTTAAACACGCACATTTTCGTCAAGTTTGGGAAAGAAACTGGCTCTGAGGTCGAAACCTGGCCAGGAGCGGACTCCTATAAGTCCGAAACTTGGTAAGAACGATGAATATCTGACCTTTTAAAGGTAAGATTACCTAGGATTATTCTCCAAAAACCTTCAACACACAAAGTTTCGCCAAGTTCGGGAAAGAAACTGGATCCGAGGTCGAAACCTAGCCAGGAGCGGACTCATATAAGTCTGAAACTTGGTAAGAACGATGAATATCTGACCTTTTAAAGGCAATATTCCCTAGGATTATTCTCCAAAAACCTTAAACACACACAATTTTCCCAAGTCCGGGAAAGAAACTGGCTCCAAGGTCGAAACCTGGCCAGGAGCGGACTCATATGAGTCTGATACTTGGTAAGAACGATGAATATCTGACCTTTTAAAGGTAAGATTCCCTTGGATTGTTCTCTCAAAACCTTAAACACACACAGTTTCGCCAAGTTCGGGAAAGAAACTTGTCCCGAGGTCGAAACCTGGCCAGGAGCGGACTCCTATAAGTCTGAAACTTGGTAAGAACGATGAATATCTGACCTTTTAATGGTAATATTCCCTTGGAATATTTTCCAAAAACCTTAAACACACACAGTTTCGCCAAGTTCGGGAAAGAAACTGGCTCCGAGGTCGACACCTGTCCAGGAGTGGACTCCTATAAGTCCGAAACTTGGTAAGAAAGATGAATATCTGACCTTTTACAGGTAAGATTCCCTTGGAATAATCTCCGAAAACCTTAAACACACACAGTTTCGCCAAGTTCGGAAAAGAAACTGGTCCCGAGGTCGAAACCTGGCCAGGAGCGGACTCATATAAGTCTGAAACTTGGTAAGAACGATGAATATCTGACCTTTTAATGGTAAGATTCCCTTGGAATATTTTCCAAAAACCTTAAACATACACAATTTCGCCAAGTTCGGGAAAGAAACTGGCTCCGAGGTTGAAACCTATCCAGGAGCGGACTCATTTAAGTCTGAAACTTGGTAAGAACGATGAATATCTGACCTTTTAAAGGCAAGATTCCCTTGGATTATTCTCCAAAAACCTTAAACACACACAATTTTCCCAAGTTCGGGAAAGAAACTGGCTCCAAGGTCGAAACCTGGCCAGGAGCGGACTCATATGAGTCCGAAACTTGGTAAGAACGATGAATATCTGACCTTTTAAAGGTAAGATTCCCTTGGATTGTTCTCTCAAAACCTTAAACACACAGTTGCGCCAAGTTCGGGAAATAAACTTGTCCCGAGGTCGAAACCTGGCCAGGAGCGGACTCCTATAAGTCTGAAACTTGGTAAGAACGATGAATATATGACCTTTTACAAGTAAGATTCCCTTGGAATATTTTCCAAAAACCTTAAACACACACACTTTCGCCAAGTTCGGGAAAGAAACTGGCTCCGAGGTCGACACCTGTCCAGGAGTGGACTCCTATAAGTCCGAAACTTGGTAAGATGAATATCTGACCTTTTACAGGTAAGATTCCCTTGGAATATTCTCCAAAAACCTTAAACACACACAGTTTCTCCAAGTTCGGGAAAGAATCTAGTCCCGATGTCGAAACCTGGCCAGGAGTGGACTCCTATAAGTCTGAAACTTGGTAAGAACGATGAATATCTGACCTTTTATAGGTAAGATTCCCTTGGAATATTCTCCAAAAACCTTAAACACACAGTTTAGCCAAGTTCGGGAAAGAAACTGCATCCGAGGTCGAAACCTGTCCAGGAGCGGACTCCTATAAGTCCAAAACTTGGTAAGAACGATGAATATCTGACCTTTTATAGGTAAGACTCCCTTGGAATATTCTCCAAAACCCTTAAACACAGACAGTTTCGCCAAGTTCGGGAAAGAAACTGGTTCTGAGGTCGAAACCTGGCCAGGAGCGGACTCATATAAGTCCGAAACTTGGTGAGAACGACGAATATCTTACCTTTTACAGGTAATATTCCCTTGGAATATTCTCCAAAAACCTTAAACACACCCAGTTTCGCCAAGTTCGGGAAAGAACGTACTCCGAGGTTGAAACCTGGCCAAGAGCGGACTCTTATAAGTCATAAACTTGGTAAGAACGATGAATATCCGACCTTTTACAGGTAAGATTCCCTTGGAATATTCTCCAAAAACCTTAAACACGCACATTTTTGTCAAGTTCGGGAAAGAAACTGGCTCCGAGGTCGAAACCTGGCCTGGAACGGACTCCTATAAGTCCAAAACTTGGTAAGAACGATGAATATCTTACCTTTTAAAGGTAAGATTCCCTTGGATTATTCTCCAAATACCTTCAACACACAGTTTCGCCAAGTTCGGGAAAGAAACTGGCTCCGAGGTCGAAACCTAGCCAGGAGCGGACTCATATAAGTTTGAAACTTGGTAAGAACGATGAATATCTGACCTTTTAAAGGTAAGATTCCCTTGGATTATTCTCCAAAAACCTTCAACACACACAGTTTCGCCAAGTTCGGGAAAGAAACTAGCTCCAAGGTCGAAACCTAGCCAGGAGCGGACTCATATAAGTCTGAAACTTGGTAAGAACGATGAATATCTGACCTTTTAAAGGCAAGATTCCCTTGGATTATTCTCCAAAAACCTTAAACACACACAATTTTCCCAAGTTCGCGAAAGAAACTGGCTCCAAGGTCGAAACCTGGCAAGGAGCGGACTCATATGAGTCCGAAACTTGGTAAGAACGATGAATATCTGACCTTTTAAAGGTAAGATTCCATTGGATTGTTCTCTCAAAACCTTAAACACACACAGTTTCGCCAAGTTCGGGAAATAAACTTTTCCCGAGGTCGAAACCTGGCCAGGAGCGGACTCCTATAAGTCATAAACTTCGTAAGAACGATGAATATCTGACATTTTAAAGGTAAGATTCCCTTGGATTATTCTCCAAAAACCTTAAACACACACAGTTTTGCCAAGTGCGGGAAAGAAACTGGCTCCGAAGTCGAAACCTGGCCAGGAGAGGACTCTTATAAGTCCGAAACTTGGTAAGAACGATGAATATCTGACCTTTTACAGGTAATATTCCCTTGGAATATTCACCAAAAACCTTAAACACACACAGTTTAGCCAAGTTCATGAAAGAAACGTGCTCCGAGGTCGAAACCTGGCCAAGAGCGGACTCCTATAAGTCCTAAACTTGGTAATAACGATGAATATCTTACCTTTTACAGGTAAGATTCCCTTGGAATATTCTCCAAAAACCTTAAACACGCACATTTTCGTCAAGTTCGGGAAAGAAACTGGCTCCGAGGTCAAAAGCTGGCCAGGAGCGGACTCCTATAAGTCCAAAACTTGGCAAGAACGATGAATATCTGACCTTTTAAAGGTAAGATTCCATTGGATTATTCTCCAAAAACCTTAAACACACACAGTTTCGCCAAGTTCGTGAAAGAAACCGGCTCCGAGGTTGAAACCTAGCCAGGGGAGGACTCATATAAGTATGAAACTTGGTAAGAACGATGAATATCTGACCTTTTAAAGGCAAGATTCCCTAGGATTATTCTCCAAAAACCTTAAACACACACAGTTTTGCCAAGTTCGGGAAAGAAACTGGCTCCAAGGTCGAAACCTGTCCAAGAGCGGACTCATATGAGTCCGAAACTTGGTAAGAACGATGAATATCTGACCTTTTACAGGTAAGATTCCCTTGGATTATTCTCCAAAAACCTTAAACACACACAGTTTCGCCAAGTTCAGGAAAGAAACTTGTCCCGAGGTCGAAACCTGGCCAAGAGCGGACTCCTATAAGTCTGAAACTTGGTAAGAACGAAGAATATTTGACCTTTTAAAGGTAAGATTCCCTTGGAATATTCTCCAAAAACCTTAAACACACACAGTTTCTCCAAGTTCGGGAAATAAACTGGCTCCGAGGTCGAAACCTGTCCAGTAGCGGACTCCTATAAGTCCGAAACTTGGTAAGAACGAAGAATATCTGACCTTTTAAAGGTAAGATTCCCTTGGAATATTCTCCAAAAACTTTAAAAACACACAATTTCGCCAAATTCGGGAAAGAAACTGGCTCCGAGGTCAAAAGCTGGCCAGGAGCGGACTCCTATATGTCCGAAACTTGGTAAGAACGATGAATATCTGACCTTTTAAAGGTAAGATTCCCTTGGATTATTCTCCAAAAACCTTAAACACACACATTTTCGCCAAGTTCTTGAAATAAACTGGCTCCAAGGTCGAAACTTGTCCAGAAGCGGACTCATATAAGTCTGAAACTTGGTATGAACGATGAATATCTGACCTTTTAAAGGTAAGATTCCCTTGGATTATTCTCCAAAAACCTTAAACACACACAGTTTAGCCAAGTTCGAGAAAGAAACTGGTCCCAGGTCGAAATCTGGCCAGGAGCGGACTCCTATAAGTCTGAAACTTGGTAAGAACGATGAATATCTGACCTTTTACAGGTAAGATTCCCTTGGAATATTCTCCAAAAACATTAAACACACACAGTTTCACCAAGTTCGGGAAAGAAACTGACTCCGAGGTCGAAACCTGGCCAGGAGCGGACTCCTATCAGTCCGAAACTTGGTAAGAACGATGAATATCTGACCTTTTAAAGGTAAGATTCCCTGGAATATTCTCCAAAAACCTTAAACACACACAGTTTCACCAAGTTAGGGAAAGAAACTGGTCCCGAGGTCGAAACCTGGCCAGGAGCGGACTCCTATAAGTCTGAAACTTGGTAAGAACGATGAATATCTGACCTTTTATAGGTAAGATTCCCTTGGAATATTCTCCAAAAACCTTAAACACACACAGTTTCGCCAAGTTCGGGAAAGAAACTGGTCCCGAGGACGAAACCTGTCCTGGAGCGGACTCCTATAAGTCCGAAACTTGGTAAGAACGATGAATATCTGACCTTTTACAGGTAAGATTCCCTTGGAATATTCTCCAAAACCCTTAAACACAGACAGTTTCTCCAAGTTCGGGAAAGAAACTGGTTCCGAGGTCGAAACCTGGCCAGGAGCGGACTCCTATAAGTCCGAAACTTGGTAAGAACGATGAATATCTGACCTTTTACAGGTAATATTCCCTTGGAATATTCTCCAAAAACCTTAAACACACGCAGTTTCGCTAAGTTCGGGAAAGAACATGCTCCGAGGTCGAAACTTGGCAAAGAGCGGACTCTTATAAGTCCTAAACTTGGTAAGAACAATAAATATCTGACATTTTACAGGTAAGATTCCCTTGGAATATTCTCCAAAAACCTTAAACACGCACATTTTCGTCAAGTTCGGGAAAGAAACTGGCTCCGAGGTCGAAACCTGGACAGGAGCGGACTCCTATAAGTCCAAAACTTGGTAAGAACTATGAATATCTGACCTTTTAAAGGTAAGATTCCCTTGGATTATTCTCCAAAAACCTTCAACACACACAGTTTCGCCAAGTTCGGGAAAGAAATTGGCTCCGAGGTCGAGACCTAGCCAGGAGCGGACTCATATAAGTCTGAAACTTGGTAAGAAAGATGAATATCTAACCTTTTAAAGGCAAGATTCCCTTGGATTATTCTCCAAAAACCTTAAACACATACAATTTTCCCAAGTTCGGGAAAGAAACTGGCTCCAAGGTCGAAACCTGGCCAGGAGCGGACTCATATGAGTCCGAAACTTGGTAAGAACGATGAATATCTCACCTTTTAAAGGTAAGATTACCTTGGATTATTCTCTTAAAACCTTAAACACACACAGTTTCGCCAAGTTCGGGAAAGAAACTTGTCCCGAGGTCGAAACCTGGCCAGGAGCGGACTCCTATAAGTCTGAAATTTGGTAAGAACGATGAATATCTGACCTTTTACAGGTAAGATTCCCTTGGAATATTTTCCAAAAACCTTAAACACACACAATTTCGCCAAGTTCGGGAAAGAAACTGGCTCCGAGGTCGACACCTGTCCAGGCTTGGACTCCTATAAGTACGAAACTTGGTAAGAACGATGAATATCCGACCTTTTACAGGTAAGATTCCCTTGGAATATTCTCCAAAAACCTTAAACACACACAATTTCGCCATGTTTGGAAAAGAAACTGGTTCCGAGGTCGAAACCTGGCCAGGAGCAGAGTCCTATAAGTTCGAAACTTGGTAAGAACGATGATTATGTGACGTTGTACAGGTAATATTCCCTTGGAATATTCTCTAAAAACCTTATACACAGACAGTTTCGCCAAGTTCGGGAAAGAAACTAGCTCCAAGGTCGAAACCTGGCCAGGATCGGACTCCTATAAGTCCTAAACTTGGTAAGAACGATGAATATCTGACCTTTTACAGGTAAGATTCTCTTGGATTATTCTCAAAAAACCTTAAACACGCACACTTTCGTCAAGTTCGGGAAAGAAACTGGCTCCGAGATCGAAACATGGCCAGGAGCGGACTCATATAAGTCTCAAACTTGGTAAAAACGATGAATATCTAACCTTTTACAGGTAAGATTCCCTTGGAATATTCTACAAAAACATTAAACACACACAGTTTACCATGTTCGGGAAAGAAACTGACTCCGAGGTTGAAACCTGTCCAGGAGCGGACTCCTATAAGTCCGAAACTTGGTAAGAACGATGAATATATGACCTTTTAAAGGTAAGATTCCATTGGATTATTTTCCAAAAACCTTAAACACACACAGTTTCGCCAAGTTCGGGAAATAAACTTGTCCCGAGGTTGAAACCTGGCCAAGAGCGGACTCCTATAAGTCTGAAACTTGGTAAGAACGATGAATATATGACCTTTTACAGGTAAGTTTCCCTTGGAATATTCTCCAAAAACCTTAAACACACACAGTTTCGCCAAGTTCGAGAAAAAAACTGTATCCGAGGTCGAAACCTGTCCAGGAGAGGACTCCTATAAGTCCGAAACTTGGTGAGAACGATGAATATCTTACCTTTTACAGGTAAGATTCCCTTGGAATATTCTCCAAAAACCTTAAACACACACAGTGTCTCCAAGTTCGGGAAAGAAACTGGCTCCGAGGTCGAAACCTTTCCATGAGCGGACTCCTATAATCATAAACTTCGTAAGAACGATGAATATCTGACCTTTTAAAGGTAATATACCCTTGGATTATTCTCCAAAAACCTTAAACACACACAGTTTCGCCAAGTTCGGGAAAGAAACGTGCTCCGAGGTCGAAACCTGGCCAAGAGCGGACAACTATAAGTCATAAACTTGGTAAGAACGATGAATATCTGACCTTTTACAGGTAAGATTCCCTTGGAATATTCTCCAAAAACCTTAAACACGCACATTTTTGTCAAGTTAGGGAAAGAAACTGGCTCCGAGGTCGAAACCTGGCCAGGAGCGGACTCCTATAAGTCCAAAACTTGGCAAGAACGATGAATATCTGACCTTTTAAAGGTAAGATTCCCTTGGATTATTCTCCAAAAACCTTAAACACACACAGTTTCGCCAAGTTCGGGAAAGAAACCGGCTCCGAGGTCGAAACCTAGCCAGGAGAGGACTCATATAAGTCTGAAACTTGGTAATAACGATGAATATCTGACCTTTTAAAGGCAAGATTCCCTTGGAATGTTCTCCAAAAACCTTAAACACACACAGTTTTTCCAAGATCGGGAAAGAAACTGGCTCCAAGGTCGAAACCTGTCCAAGAGCGGACTCATATGAGTCCGAAACTTGGTAAGAACGATGAATATATGATCTTTTACAGGTAAGATTCCCTTGGATTATTCTCCCAAAACCTTAAACATACACATTTTCTCCAAGTTCAGGAAATAAACTGGCTCCGAGGTCGAAACCTGGCCAGGAGCGGACTCCTATAAGTCTGAAACTTGGTAAGAACGAAGAATATCTGACCTTTTAAAGCTAAGATTCCCTTGGAATATTCTCCAAAAAACTTAAACACACACAGTTTCTCCAAGTTCGGGAAATAAACTGGCTCCGAGGTCGAAACCTGTCCAGGAGCGGACTCCTATAAGTCCGAAACTTGGTAAGAACGATGAATATCTAACCTTTTACAAGTAAGATTCCCTTGGAATATTCTCCAAAAACCTTAAACACACACAGTTTAGCCAAGTTCGAGAATGAAACTGGTTCCGAGGTTGAAACCTGGCCAGGTTCGGACTCCTATAAGTTCGAAACTTGGTAAGCACGATGATTATCTGACCTTTTAAACGTAAGATTCCCTTGGATTATTCTCTCAAAACCTTAAACACACACATTTTCGTCAAGTTCGGGAAAGAAACTGGCTCCGAGGTCGAGACCTAGCCAGGAGCGGACTCATATAAGTCTGAAACTTGGTAAGAACGATGAATATCTGACCTTTTAAAGGCAAGATTCCCTTGGATTATTCTCCAAAAACCTTAAACACACACAATTTTCCCAAGTTCGGGAAAGAAACTGGCTCCAAGGTCGAAACCTGGCCAGGAGTGGACTCATATGAGTCCGAAACTTGGTAAGAACGATGAATATCTCACCTTTTAAAGGTAAGATTCTCTTGGATTATTCTCTCAAAACCTTAAACACACACAGTTTCGCCAAGTTCGGGAAAGAAACTTGTCCCGAGGTCGAAACCTGGCCAGGAGAGGACTCCTATAAGTCTGAAACTTGGTAAGAACGATGAATATCTGACCTTTTACAGGTAAGATTCCCTTGGAATATTTTCCAAAAACCTTAAACACACACAGTTTCGCCAAGTTCGGGAAAGAAACTGGCTCCAAGGTCGACACCTGTCCAGGAGTGGACTCCTATAAGTCCGAAACTTGGTAAGAACGATGAATATCTGACCTTTTACAGGTAAGATTCCCTTGGAATATTCTCCAAAAACCTTAAACACACACAGTTTCGCCAAGTTCGGAAAAGAAACTGGTTCCGAGGTCGAAACCTGGCCAGGAGCGGAGTCCTATAAGTTCGAAACTTGGTAAGAACGATGATTATCTGATCTTGTACGTGTAATATTCCCTTCGAATATTCTCTAAAAACCTTAAACACAGACAGTTTCGCCAAGTTCGGGAAAGAAACTAGCTCCAAGGTCGAAACCTGGCCAGGAGCGGACTCCTATAAGTCCTAAACTTGGTAAGAACGATGAATATCTGACCTTTTACAGGTAAGATTCCCTTGGATTATTCTCAAAAAACCTTAAACACGCACATTTTCGTCAAGTTCGGGAAAGAAACTGGCTCCGAGATCGAAACCTGGCCAGGAGAGGACTCATATAAGTCTCAAACTTGGTAAAAACGATGAATATCTGACCTTTTACAGGTAAGATTCCCTTGGAATATTCTACAAAAACATTAAACACACACAGTTTACCAAGTTCGGGAAAGAAACTGACTCCGAAGTTGAAACCTGGCCAGGAGCGGACTCCTATAAGTCCGAAACTTGGTAAGAACGATGAATATATGACCTTTTAAAGGTAAGATTCCCTTGGATTATTCTCCAAAAACCTTAAACACACACAGTTTCGCCAAGTTCGGGAAAGAAACTTGTCCCGAGGTCGAAACCTGGCCAAGAGGGGACTCCTATAAGTCTGAAACTTGGTAAGAACGATGAATATATGACCTTTTACAGGTAAGTTTCCCTTGGAATATTCTCCAAAAACCTTAAACACACACAGTTTCCCCAAGTTCGGGAAAAAAACTGTATCCGAGGTCAAAACCTGTCCAGGAGCGGACTCCTATAAGTCAGAAACTTGGTGAGAACGATGAATATCTTACCTTTTACAGGTAAGATTCCCTTGGAATATTCTCCAAAAACCTTAAACACACACAGTTTCGCCAAGTTCGGGAAAGAAACTGGCTCCGAGGTCGAAACCTTGCCATGAGCGGACTCCTATAAGTCATAAACTTCGTAAGAACGATGAATATCTGACCTTTTTAAGGTAAGATTCCCTTGGATTATTCTCCAAAAACCTTAAACACACACAGTTTCGCCAAGTTCGGGAAAGAAACTGGCTCAGAAGTCGAAACCTGGCCAGGAGCGGACTCCTATAAGTCTGAAACATGGTAAGAACGATGAATATCTGACCTTTTACAGGTAATATTCCCTTGGAATGTTCTCCAAAAACCTTAAACACACACAGTTTTTCCAAGATCGGGAAAGAAACTGGCTCCAAGGTCGATACCTGTCCAAGAGCGGACTCATATGAGTCCGAAACTTGGTAAGAACGATGAATATATGATCTTTTACAGGTAAGATTCCCTTGGATTATTCTCCAAAAACCTTAAACACACACAGTTTCGCCAAGTTCGGGAAAGAAACGTGCTCCGAGGTCGAAACTTGGCCAGGAGCGGACTCCTATAAGTCATAAACTTGGTAAGAACGATGAATATCTGACCTTTTACAGGTAAGATTCCCTTGGAATATTCTCCAAAAACCTTAAACGCGCACATTTTCGTCAAGTTAGGGAAAGAAACTGGCTCCGAGGTCGAAACCTGGCCAGAAGCGGACTCCTATAAGTCCAAAACTTGGCAAGAACGATGAATATCTGACCTTTTAAAGGTAAGATTCCCTTGGATTATTCTCCAAAAACCTTAAACACACACAGTTTCGCCAAGTTCGGGAAAGAAACCGGCTCTGAGGTCGAAACCTAGCCAGGAGCGGACTCATATAAGTCTGAAACTTGGTAAGAACGATGAATATCTGACCTTTTAAAGGCAAGATTCCCTTGGAATGTTCTCCAAAAACCTTAAACACACACAGTTTTTCCAAGTTCGGGAAAGAAACTGGCTCCAAGGTCGAAACCTGTCCAAGAGAGGACTCATATGAGTCCGAAACTTGGTAAGAACGATGAATATCTGACCTTTTACAGGTAAGATTCCCTTGGATTATTCTCCCAAAACCTTAAACACACACAGTTTCTCCAAGTTCGGGAAATAAACTGGCTCCGAGGTCGAAACCTGGCCAGGAGCGGACTCCTATAAGTCTTAAACTTGGTAAGAACGAAGAATATCTGACCTTTTAAAGGTAAGATTCCCTTGGAATATTCTCCAAAAACCTTAAACACACACAGTTTCTCCAAGTTCGGGAAAGAAACTGGCTCCAAGGTCGAAACCTGTCCAAGAGCGGACTCATATGAGTCCGAAACTTGGTAAGAACGATGAATATCTGACCTTTTACAGGTAAGATTCCCTTGGATTATTCTCCCAAAACCTTAAACACACACAGTTTTTCCAAGTTCGGGAAAGAAACTGGCTCCGAGATCGAAACCTGGCCAAGAGCGGACTCCTATAAGTCTCAAACTTGGTAAAAACGATGAATATCTGACCTTTTACAGGTAAGATTCCCTTGGAATATTCTACAAAAACATTAAACACACACAGTTTACCAAGTTCGGGAAAGAAACTGACTCCGAAGTTGAAACCTGGCCAGGAGCGGACTCCTATAAGTCCGAAACTTGGTAAGAACGATGAATATATGACCTTTTAAAGGTAAGATTCCCTTGGATTATTCTCCAAAAACCTTAAACACACACAGTTTCGCCAAGTTCGGGAAAGAAACTTGTCCCGAGGTCGAAACCTGGCCAAGAGGGGACTCCTATAAGTCTGAAACTTGGTAAGAACGATGAATATATGACCTTTTACAGGTAAGTTTCCCTTGGAATATTCTCCAAAAACCTTAAACACACACAGTTTCCCCAAGTTCGGGAAAAAAACTGTATCCGAGGTCAAAACCTGTCCAGGAGCGGACTCCTATAAGTCAGAAACTTGGTGAGAACGATGAATATCTTACCTTTTACAGGTAAGATTCCCTTGGAATATTCTCCAAAAACCTTAAACACACACAGTTTCGCCAAGTTCGGGAAAGAAACTGGCTCCGAGGTCGAAACCTTGCCATGAGCGGACTCCTATAAGTCATAAACTTCGTAAGAACGATGAATATCTGACCTTTTTAAGGTAAGATTCCCTTGGATTATTCTCCAAAAACCTTAAACACACACAGTTTCGCCAAGTTCGGGAAAGAAACTGGCTCAGAAGTCGAAACCTGGCCAGGAGCGGACTCCTATAAGTCTGAAACATGGTAAGAATGATGAATATCTGACCTTTTACAGGTAATATTCCCTTGGAATGTTCTCCAAAAACCTTAAACACACACAGTTTTTCCAAGATCGGGAAAGAAACTGGCTCCAAGGTCGATACCTGTCCAAGAGCGGACTCATATGAGTCCGAAACTTGGTAAGAACGATGAATATATGATCTTTTACAGGTAAGATTCCCTTGGATTATTCTCCAAAAACCTTAAACACACACAGTTTCGCCAAGTTCGGGAAAGAAACGTGCTCCGAGGTCGAAACTTGGCCAGGAGCGGACTCCTATAAGTCATAAACTTGGTAAGAACGATGAATATCTGACCTTTTACAGGTAAGATTCCCTTGGAATATTCTCCAAAAACCTTAAACGCGCACATTTTCGTCAAGTTAGGGAAAGAAACTGGCTCCGAGGTCGAAACCTGGCCAGGAGCGGACTCCTATAAGTCCAAAACTTGGCAAGAACGATGAATATCTGACCTTTTAAAGGTAAGATTCCCTTGGATTATTCTCCAAAAACCTTAAACACACACAGTTTCGCCAAGTTCGGGAAAGAAACCGGCTCCGAGGTCGAAACCTAGCCAGGAGAGGACTCATATAAGTCTGAAACTTGGTAATAACGATGAATATCTGACCTTTTAAAGGCAAGATTCCCTTGGAATGTTCTCCAAAAACCTTAAACACACACAGTTTTTCCAAGATCGGGAAAGAAACTGGCTCCAAGGTCGAAACCTGTCCAAGAGCGGACTCATATGAGTCCGAAACTTGGTAAGAACGATGAATATATGATCTTTTACAGGTAAGATTCCCTTGGATTATTCTCCCAAAACCTTAAACATACACATTTTCTCCAAGTTCAGGAAATAAACTGGCTCCGAGGTCGAAACCTGGCCAGGAGCGGACTCCTATAAGTCTGAAACTTGGTAAGAACGAAGAATATCTGACCTTTTAAAGCTAAGATTCCCTTGGAATATTCTCCAAAAAACTTAAACACACACAGTTTCTCCAAGTTCGGGAAATAAACTGGCTCCGAGGTCGAAACCTGTCCAGGAGCGGACTCCTATAAGTCCGAAACTTGGTAAGAACGATGAATATCTAACCTTTTACAAGTAAGATTCCCTTGGAATATTCTCCAAAAACCTTAAACACACACAGTTTAGCCAAGTTCGAGAATGAAACTGGTTCCGAGGTCGAAACCTGGCCAGGTTCGGACTCCTATAAGTTCGAAACTTGGTAAGCACGATGATTATCTGACCTTTTAAACGTAAGATTCCCTTGGATTATTCTCTCAAAACCTTAAACACACACATTTTCGTCAAGTTCGGGAAAGAAACTGGCTCCGAGGTTGAAACCTGGCCAGGAGCGGACTCCTATAAGTCCAAAACTTGGTAAGAACGATGAATATCTGACCTTTTAAAGGTAAGATTCCCTTGGATTATTCTCCAAAAACCTTCAACACACACAGTTTCGCCAAGTTCGGGAAAGAAACTGGCTCCGAGGTCGAGACCTAGCCAGGAGCGGACTCATATAAGTCTGAAACTTGGCAAGAACGATGAATATCTGACCTTTTAAAGGTAAGATTCTCTTGGATTATTCTCTCAAAACCTTAAACACACACAGTTTCGCCAAGTTCGGGAAAGAAACTTGTCCCGAGGTCGAAACCTGGCCAGGAGCGGACTCCTATAAGTCTGAAACTTGGTAAGAACGATGAATATCTGACCTTTTACAGGTAAGATTCCCTTGGAATATTTTCCAAAAACCTTAAACACACACAGTTTCGCCAAGTTCGGGAAAGAAACTGGCTCTAAGGTCGACACCTGTCCAGGAGTGGACTCCTATAAGTCCGAAACTTGGTAAGAACGATGAATATCTGACCTTTTACAGGTAAGATTCCCTTGGAATATTCTCCAAAAACCTTAAACACACACAGTTTCGCCAAGTTCGGAAAAGAAACTGGTTCCGAGTTCGAAACCTGGCCAGGAGCGGAGTCCTATAAGTTCGAAACTTGGTAAGAACGATGATTATCTGATCTTGTACGTGTAATATTCCCTTGGAATATTCTCTAAAAACCTTAAACACAGACAGTTTCGCCAAGTTCGGGAAAGAAACTAGCTCCAAGGTCGAAACCTGGCCAGGAGCGGACTCCTATAAGTCCTAAACTTGGTAAGAACGATGAATATCTGACCTTTTACAGGTAAGATTCCCTTGGATTATTCTCAAAAAACCTTAAACACGCACATTTTCGTCAAGTTCGGGAAAGAAACTGGCTCCGAGATCGAAACCTGGCCAGGAGAGGACTCATATAAGTCTCAAACTTGGTAAAAACGATGAATATCTGACCTTTTACAGGTAAGATTCCCTTGGAATATTCTACAAAAACATTAAACACACACAGTTTACCAAGTTCGGGAAAGAAACTGACTCCGAAGTTGAAACCTGGCCAGGAGCGGACTCCTATAAGTCCGAAACTTGGTAAGAACGATGAATATATGACCTTTTAAAGGTAAGATTCCCTTGGATTATTCTCCAAAAACCTTAAACACACACAGTTTCGCCAAGTTCGGGAAAGAAACTTGTCCCAAGGTCGAAACCTGGCAAAAAGCGGACTCCTATAAGTCGGAAACTTGGTAAGAACGATGAATATATGACCTTATACAGGTAAGTTTCCCTTGGAATATTCTCAAAAAACCTTAAACACACACAGTTTTTCCAAGTTCGGGAAAAAAACTGTATCCGAGGTCGAAACCTGTCCAGGAGCGGACTCCTATAAGTCCGAAACTTGGTGAGAACGATGAATATCTTACCTTTTAAAGGTAAGATTCCCTTGGAATATTCTCCAAAAAACTTAAACACACACAGTTTCTCCAAGTTCGGGAAATAAACTGGCTCCGAGGTCGAAACCTGTCCAGGAGCGGACTCCTATAAGTCTGAAACTTGGTAAGAACGATGAATATCTAACCTTTTACAAGTAAGATTCCCTTGGAATATTCTCCAAAAACCTTAAACACACACAGTTTAGCCAAGTTCGAGAATGAAACTGGTTCCGAGGTCGAAACCTGGCCAGGTTCGGACTCCTATAAGTTCGAAACTTGGTAAGCACGATGATTATCTGACCTTTTAAACGTAAGATTCCCTTGGATTATTCTCTCAAAACCTTAAACACACACATTTTCGTCAAGTTCGGGAAAGAAACTGGCTCCGAGGTTGAAACCTGGCCAGGAGCGGACTCCTATAAGTCCAAAACTTGGTAAGAACGATGAATATCTGACCTTTTAAAGGTAAGATTCCCTTGGATTATTCTCCAAAAACCTTCAACACACACAGTTTCGCCAAGTTCGGGAAAGAAACTGTCTCCGAGGTCGAGACCTAGCCAGGAGCGGACTCATATAAGTCTGAAACTTGGTAAGAACGATGAATATCTGACCTTTTAAAGGCAAGATTCCCTTGGATTATTCTCCAAAAACCTTAAACACACACAATTTTCCCAAGTTCGGGAAAGAAACTGGCTCCAAGGTCGAAACCTGGCCAGGAGTGGACTCATATGAGTCCGAAACTTGGTAAGAACGATGAATATCTCACCTTTTAAAGGTAAGATTCTCTTGGATTATTCTCTCAAAACCTTAAACACACACAGTTTCGCCAAGTTCGGGAAAGAAACTTGTCCCGAGGTCGAAACCTGGCCAGGAGCGGACTCCTATAAGTCTGAAACTTGGTAAGAACGATGAATATCTGACCTTTTACAGGTAAGATTCCCTTGGAATATTTTCCAAAAACCTTAAACACACACAGTTTCGCCAAGTTCGGGAAAGAAACTGGCTCTAAGGTCGACACCTGTCCAGGAGTGGACTCCTATAAGTCCGAAACTTGGTAAGAACGATGAATATCTGACCTTTTACAGGTAAGATTCCCTTGGAATATTCTCCAAAAACCTTAAACACACACAGTTTCGCCAAGTTCGGAAAAGAAACTGGTTCCGAGTTCGAAACCTGGCCAGGAGCGGAGTCCTATAAGTTCGAAACTTGGTAAGAACGATGATTATCTGATCTTGTACGTGTAATATTCCCTTGGAATATTCTCTAAAAACCTTAAACACAGACAGTTTCGCCAAGTTCGGGAAAGAAACTAGCTCCAAGGTCGAAACCTGGCCAGGAGCGGACTCCTATAAGTCCTAAACTTGGTAAGAACGATGAATATCTGACCTTTTACAGGTAAGATTCCCTTGGATTATTCTCAAAAAACCTTAAATACGCACATTTTCGTCAAGTTCGGGAAAGAAACTGGCTCCGAGATCGAAACCTGGCCAGGAGAGGACTCATATAAGTCTCAAACTTGGTAAAAACGATGAATATCTGACCTTTTACAGGTAAGATTCCCTTGGAATATTCTACAAAAACATTAAACACACACAGTTTACCAAGTTCGGGAAAGAAACTGACTCCGAAGTTGAAACCTGGCCAGGAGCGGACTCCTATAAGTCCGAAACTTGGTAAGAACGATGAATATATGACCTTTTAAAGGTAAGATTCCCTTGGATTATTCTCCAAAAACCTTAAACACACACAGTTTCGCCAAGTTCGGGAAAGAAACTTGTCCCGAGGTCGAAACCTGGCCAAGAGGGGACTCCTATAAGTCTGAAACTTGGTAAGAACGATGAATATATGACCTTTTACAGGTAAGTTTCCCTTGGAATATTCTCCAAAAACCTTAAACACACACAGTTTCCCCAAGTTCGGGAAAAAAACTGTATCCGAGGTCAAAACCTGTCCAGGAGCGGACTCCTATAAGTCAGAAACTTGGTGAGAACGATGAATATCTTACCTTTTACAGGTAAGATTCCCTTGGAATATTCTCCAAAAACCTTAAACACACACAGTTTCGCCAAGTTCGGGAAAGAAACTGGCTCCGAGGTCGAAACCTTGCCATGAGCGGACTCCTATAAGTCATAAACTTCGTAAGAACGATGAATATCTGACCTTTTTAAGGTAAGATTCCCTTGGATTATTCTCCAAAAACCTTAAACACACACAGTTTCGCCAAGTTCGGGAAAGAAACTGGCTCAGAAGTCGAAACCTGGCCAGGAGCGGACTCCTATAAGTCTGAAACATGGTAAGAACGATGAATATCTGACCTTTTACAGGTAATATTCCCTTGGAATATTCTCCAAAAACCTTAAACACACACAGTTTCGCCAAGTTCGGGAAAGAAACGTGCTCCGAGGTCGAAACCTGGCCAAGAGCGGACTCCTATAAGTCATAAACTTGGTAAGAACGATGAATATCTGACCTTTTACAGGTAAGATTCCCTTGGAATATTCCCCAAAAACCTTAAACACGCACATTTTCGACAAGTTAGGGAAAGAAACTGGCTCCGAGGTCGAAACCTGGCCAGGGGCGGACTCATATAAGTCCAAAACTTGGCAAGAACGATGAATATCTGACCTTTTAAAGGTAAGATTCCCTTGGATTATTCTCCAAAAACCTTAAACACACACAGTTTCGCCAAGTTCGGGAAAGAAACCGGCTCCGAGGTCGAAACCTAGCCAGGAGCGGACTCATATAAGTCCGAAACTTGGTAAGAACGATGAATATCTGACCTTTTAAAGGTAAGATTCCCTTGGATTATTCTCCAAAAACCTTCAACACACACAGTTTCGCCAAGTTCGGGAAAGAAACTGGCTCCGAGGTCGAGACCTAGCCAGGAGCGGACTCATATAAGTCTGAAACTTGGTAAGAACGATGAATATCTGACCTTTTAAAGGCAAGATTCCCTTGGATTATTCTCCAAAAACCTTAAACACACACAATTTTCCCAAGTTCGGGAAAGAAACTGGCTCCAAGGTCGAAACCTGGCCAGGAGCGGACTCATATGAGTCCGAAACTTGGTAAGAACGATGAATATCTCACCTTTTAAAGGTAAGATTCCCTTGGATTATTCTCTCAAAACCTTAAACACACACAGTTTCGCCAAGTTCGGGAAAGAAACTTGTCCCGAGGTCGAAACCTGGCCAGGAGCGGACTCCTATAAGTCTGAAACTTGGTAAGAACGATGAATATCTGACCTTTTACAGGTAATATTCCCTTGGAATATTTTCCAAAAACCTTAAACACACACAGTTTCGCCAAGTTCGGGAAAGAAACTGGCTCCGAGGTCGACACCTGTCCAGGAGTGGACTCCTATAAGTCCGAAACTTGGTAAGAACGATGAATATCTGACCTTTTACAGGTAAGATTCCCTTGGAATATTCTCCAAAAACCTTAAACACACACAGTTTCGCCAAGTTCGGAAAAGAAACTGGTTCCGAGGTCGAAACCTGGCCAGGAGCGGAGTCCTATAAGTTCGAAACTTGGTAAGAACGATGATTATCTGATCTTGTACAGGTAATATTCCCTTGGAATATTCTCTAAAAACCTTAAACACAGACAGTTTCGCCAAGTTCGGGAAAGAAACTAGCTCCAAGGTCGAAACCTGGCCAGGAGCGGACTCCTATAAGTCCTAAACTTGGTAAGAACGATGAATATATGACTTTTACAGGTAAGATTCCCTTGGATTATTCTCAAAAAACCTTAAACACGCACATTTTCGTCAAGTTCGGGAAAGAAACTGGCTCCGAGATCGAAACCTGGCCAGGAGCGGACTCATATAAGTCTCAAACTTGGTAAAAACGATGAATATCTGACCTTTTACAGGTAAGATTCCCTTGGAATATTCTACAAAAACATTAAACGCACACAGTTTACCAAGTTCGGGAAAGAAACTGACTCCGAAGTTGAAACCTGGCCAGGAGCGGACTCCTATAAGTCCGAAACTTGGTAAGAACGATGAATATATGACCTTTTAAAGGTAAGATTCCCTTGGATTATTCTCCAAAAACCTTAAACACACACAGTTTCGCCAAGTTCGGGAAAGAAACTTGTCCCGAGGTCGAAACCTGGCCAAGAGGGGACTCCTATAAGTCTGAAACTTGGTAAGAACGATGAATATATGACCTTTTACAGGTAAGTTTCCCTTGGAATATTCTCCAAAAACCTTAAACACACACAGTTTCCCCAAGTTCGGGAAAAAAACTGTATCCGAGGTCAAAACCTGTCCAGGAGCGGACTCCTATAAGTCAGAAACTTGGTGAGAACGATGAATATCTTACCTTTTACAGGTAAGATTCCCTTGGAATATTCTCCAAAAACCTTAAACACACACAGTTTCGCCAAGTTCGGGAAAGAAACTGGCTCCGAGGTCGAAACCTTGCCATGAGCGGACTCCTATAAGTCATAAACTTCGTAAGAACGATGAATATCTGACCTTTTTAAGGTAAGATTCCCTTGGATTATTCTCCAAAAACCTTAAACACACACAGTTTCGCCAAGTTCGGGAAAGAAACTGGCTCAGAAGTCGAAACCTGGCCAGGAGCGGACTCCTATAAGTCTGAAACATGGTAAGAACGATGAATATCTGACCTTTTACAGGTAATATTCCCTTGGAATATTCTCCAAAAACCTTAAACACACACAGTTTCGCCAAGTTCGGGAAAGAAACGTGCTCCGAGGTCGAAACCTGGCCAAGAGCGGACTCCTATAAGTCATAAACTTGGTAAGAACGATGAATATCTGACCTTTTACAGGTAAGATTCCCTTGGAATATTCCCCAAAAACCTTAAACACGCACATTTTCGACAAGTTAGGGAAAGAAACTGGCTCCGAGGTCGAAACCTGGCCAGGGGCGGACTCATATAAGTCCAAAACTTGGCAAGAACGATGAATATCTGACCTTTTAAAGGTAAGATTCCCTTGGATTATTCTCCAAAAACCTTAAACACACACAGTTTCGCCAAGTTCGGGAAAGAAACCGGCTCCGAGGTCGAAACCTAGCCAGGAGAGGACTCATATAAGTCTGAAACTTGGTAATAACGATGAATATCTGACCTTTTAAAGGCAAGATTCCCTTGGAATGTTCTCCAAAAACCTTAAACACACACAGTTTTTCCAAGATCGGGAAAGAAACTGGCTCCAAGGTCGAAACCTGTCCAAGAGCGGACTCATATGAGTCCGAAACTTGGTAAGAACGATGAATATATGATCTTTTACAGGTAAGATTCCCTTGGATTATTCTCCCAAAACCTTAAACATACACATTTTCTCCAAGTTCAGGAAATAAACTGGCTCCGAGGTCGAAACCTGGCCAGGAGCGGACTCCTATAAGTCTGAAACTTGGTAAGAACGAAGAATATCTGACCTTTTAAAGCTAAGATTCCCTTGGAATATTCTCCAAAAAACTTAAACACACACAGTTTCTCCAAGTTCGGGAAATAAACTGGCTCCGAGGTCGAAACCTGTCCAGGAGCGGACTCCTATAAGTCCGAAACTTGGTAAGAACGATGAATATCTAACCTTTTACAAGTAAGATTCCCTTGGAATATTCTCCAAAAACCTTAAACACACACAGTTTAGCCAAGTTCGAGAATGAAACTGGTTCCGAGGTCGAAACCTGGCCAGGTTCGGACTCCTATAAGTTCGAAACTTGGTAAGCACGATGATTATCTGACCTTTTAAACGTAAGATTCCCTTGGATTATTCTCTCAAAACCTTAAACACACACATTTTCGTCAAGTTCGGGAAAGAAACTGGCTCCGAGGTTGAAACCTGGCCAGGAGCGGACTCCTATAAGTCCAAAACTTGGTAAGAACGATGAATATCTGACCTTTTAAAGGTAAGATTCCCTTGGATTATTCTCCAAAAACCTTCAACACACACAGTTTCGCCAAGTTCGGGAAAGAAACTGTCTCCGAG
Organism: Papaver somniferum; assembly: GCF_003573695.1. NCBI lineage: Eukaryota > Viridiplantae > Streptophyta > Magnoliopsida > Ranunculales > Papaveraceae > Papaver > Papaver somniferum. Next base: position 117,578,271 of record NC_039363.1, read on the forward strand.
GTCGAGACCTAGCCAGGAGCGGACTCATATAAGTCTGAAACTTGGTAAGAACGATGAATATCTGACCTTTTAAAGGCAAGATTCCCTTGGATTATTCTCCAAAAACCTTAAACACACACAATTTTCCCAAGTTCGGGAAAGAAACTGGCTCCAAGGTCGAAACCTGGCCAGGAGTGGACTCATATGAGTCCGAAACTTGGTAAGAACGATGAATATCTCACCTTTTAAAGGTAAGATTCTCTTGGATTATTCTCTCAAAACCTTAAACACACACAGTTTCGCCAAGTTCGGGAAAGAAACTTGTCCCGAGGTCGAAACCTGGCCAGGAGCGGACTCCTATAAGTCTGAAACTTGGTAAGAACGATGAATATCTGACCTTTTACAGGTAAGATTCCCTTGGAATATTTTCCAAAAACCTTAAACACACACAGTTTCGCCAAGTTCGGGAAAGAAACTGGCTCTAAGGTCGACACCTGTCCAGGAGTGGACTCCTATAAGTCCGAAACTTGGTAAGAACGATGAATATCTGACCTTTTACAGGTAAGATTCCCTTGGAATATTCTCCAAAAACCTTAAACACACACAGTTTCGCCAAGTTCGGAAAAGAAACTGGTTCCGAGTTCGAAACCTGGCCAGGAGCGGAGTCCTATAAGTTCGAAACTTGGTAAGAACGATGATTATCTGATCTTGTACGTGTAATATTCCCTTGGAATATTCTCTAAAAACCTTAAACACAGACAGTTTCGCCAAGTTCGGGAAAGAAACTAGCTCCAAGGTCGAAACCTGGCCAGGAGCGGACTCCTATAAGTCCTAAACTTGGTAAGAACGATGAATATCTGACCTTTTACAGGTAAGATTCCCTTGGATTATTCTCAAAAAACCTTAAACACGCACATTTTCGTCAAGTTCGGGAAAGAAACTGGCTCCGAGATCGAAACCTGGCCAGGAGAGGACTCATATAAGTCTCAAACTTGGTAAAAACGATGAATATCTGACCTTTTACAGGTAAGATTCCCTTGGAATATTCTACAAAAACATTAAACACACACAGTTTACCAAGTTCGGGAAAGAAACTGACTCCGAAGTTGAAACCTGGCCAGGAGCGGACTCCTATAAGTCCGAAACTTGGTAAGAACGATGAATATATGACCTTTTAAAGGTAAGATTCCCTTGGATTATTCTCCAAAAACCTTAAACACACACAGTTTCGCCAAGTTCGGGAAAGAAACTTGTCCCGAGGTCGAAACCTGGCCAAGAGGGGACTCCTATAAGTCTGAAACTTGGTAAGAACGATGAATATATGACCTTTTACAGGTAAGTTTCCCTTGGAATATTCTCCAAAAACCTTAAACACACACAGTTTCCCCAAGTTCGGGAAAAAAACTGTATCCGAGGTCAAAACCTGTCCAGGAGCGGACTCCTATAAGTCAGAAACTTGGTGAGAACGATGAATATCTTACCTTTTACAGGTAAGATTCCCTTGGAATATTCTCCAAAAACCTTAAACACACACAGTTTCGCCAAGTTCGGGAAAGAAACTGGCTCCGAGGTCGAAACCTTGCCATGAGCGGACTCCTATAAGTCATAAACTTCGTAAGAACGATGAATATCTGACCTTTTTAAGGTAAGATTCCCTTGGATTATTCTCCAAAAACCTTAAACACACACAGTTTCGCCAAGTTCGGGAAAGAAACTGGCTCAGAAGTCGAAACCTGGCCAGGAGCGGACTCCTATAAGTCTGAAACATGGTAAGAATGATGAATATCTGACCTTTTACAGGTAATATTCCCTTGGAATGTTCTCCAAAAACCTTAAACACACACAGTTTTTCCAAGATCGGGAAAGAAACTGGCTCCAAGGTCGATACCTGTCCAAGAGCGGACTCATATGAGTCCGAAACTTGGTAAGAACGATGAATATATGATCTTTTACAGGTAAGATTCCCTTGGATTATTCTCCAAAAACCTTAAACACACACAGTTTCGCCAAGTTCGGGAAAGAAACGTGCTCCGAGGTCGAAACTTGGCCAGGAGCGGACTCCTATAAGTCATAAACTTGGTAAGAACGATGAATATCTGACCTTTTACAGGTAAGATTCCCTTGGAATATTCTCCAAAAACCTTAAACGCGCACATTTTCGTCAAGTTAGGGAAAGAAACTGGCTCCGAGGTCGAAACCTGGCCAGGAGCGGACTCCTATAAGTCCAAAACTTGGCAAGAACGATGAATATCTGACCTTTTAAAGGTAAGATTCCCTTGGATTATTCTCCAAAAACCTTAAACACACACAGTTTCGCCAAGTTCGGGAAAGAAACCGGCTCTGAGGTCGAAACCTAGCCAGGAGCGGACTCATATAAGTCTGAAACTTGGTAAGAACGATGAATATCTGACCTTTTAAAGGCAAGATTCCCTTGGAATGTTCTCCAAAAACCTTAAACACACACAGTTTTTCCAAGTTCGGGAAAGCAACTGGCTCCAAGGTCGAAACCTGTCCAAGAGCGGACTCATATGAGTCCGAAACTTGGTAAGAACGATGAATATCTGACCTTTTACAGGTAAGATTCCCTTGGATTATTCTCCCAAAACCTTAAACACACACAGTTTCTCCAAGTTCGGGAAATAAACTGGCTCCGAGGTCGAAACCTGGCCAGGAGCGGACTCCTATAAGTCTTAAACTTGGTAAGAACGAAGAATATCTGACCTTTTAAAGGTAAGATTCCCTTGGAATATTCTCCAAAAACCTTAAACACACACAGTTTCTCCAAGTTCGGGAAATAAACTGGATCCGAGGTCGAAACCTGTCCAGGAGCGAACTCCTATAAGTCCGAAACTTGGTAAGAACGATGAATATCTAACCTTTTACAGGTAAGATTCCCTTGGAATATTCTCCAAAAACCTTAAACACACACAGTTTCGCCAAGTTCGAGAATGAAACTGGTTCCGAGGTCGAAACCTGGCCAGGAACGGACTCCTATAAGTTCGAAACTTGGTAAGAACGATGATTATCTGACCTTTTAAACGTAAGATTCCCTTGGATTATTCTCTCAAAACCTTAAACACACATAGTTTCTCCAAGTTCGGGAAAGAAACTTGTCCCGAGGTCGAAACCTGGCCAGGAGCGGACTCTTATAAGTCCGAAACTTGGTAAGAACGATGAATATCTAACCTTTTACAGGTAAGATTCCCTTGGAATATTCTCCAAAAACCTTAAACACAGACAGTTTCGCCAAGTTCGAGAATGAAACTGGTTCCGAGGTCGAAACCTGGCCAGGAGCGGACTCCTATAAGTCCTAAACTTGGTAAGAACGATGAATATCTGACCTTTTACAGGTAAGATTCCCTTGGAATATTCTCCAAAAACCTTAAACACGCACATTTTCGTCAATTCGGGAAAGAAACTGGCTACGAGGTCGAAACCTGGCCAGGAGCGGACTCCTATAAGTCCAAAACTTGGTAAGAACGATGAATATCTGACCTTTTAAAGGTAAGATTCCCTTGGATTATTCTCCAAAAACCTTCAACACACACAGTTTTGCCAAGTTCGGGAAAGAAACTGGCTCCGAGGTCGAGACCTAGCCAGGATTAGACTCATATAAGTCTGAAACTTGGTAAGAACGATGAATATCTGACCTTTTAAAGGCAAGATTCCCTTGGATTATTCTCCAAAAACCTTAAACACACACAATTTTCCCAAGTTCGGGAAAGAAACTGGCTCCGAGATCGAAACCTGGCCAGGAGCGGACTCATATAAGTCTCAAACTTGGTAAAAACGATGAATATCTGACCTTTTACAGGTAAGATTCCCTTGGAATATTCTACAAAAACATTAAACGCACACAGTTTACCAAGTTCGGGAAAGAAACTGACTCCGAAGTTGAAACCTGGCCAGGAGCGGACTCCTATAAGTCCGAAACTTGGTAAGAACGATGAATATATGACCTTTTAAAGGTAAGATTCCCTTGGATTATTCTCCAAATACCTTAAACACACACAGTTTCGCCAAGTTCGGGAAAGAAACTTGTCCCGAGGTCGAAACCTGGCCAAGAGGGGACTCCTATAAGTCTGAAACTTGGTAAGAACGATGAATATATGACCTTTTACAGGTAAGTTTCCCTTGGAATATTCTCCAAAAACCTTAAACACACACAGTTTCCCCAAGTTCGGGAAAAAAACTGTATCCGAGGTCAAAACCTGTCCAGGAGCGGACTCCTATAAGTCAGAAACTTGGTGAGAACGATGAATATCTTACCTTTTACAGGTAAGATTCCCTTGGAATATTCTCCAAAAACCTTAAACACACACAGTTTCGCCAAGTTCGGGAAAGAAACTGGCTCCGAGGTCGAAACCTTGCCATGAGCGGACTCCTATAAGTCATAAACTTCGTAAGAACGATGAATATCTGACCTTTTTAAGGTAAGATTCCCTTGGATTATTCTCCAAAAACCTTAAACACACACAGTTTCGCCAAGTTCGGGAAAGAAACTGGCTCAGAAGTCGAAACCTGGCCAGGAGCGGACTCCTATAAGTCTGAAACATGGTAAGAATGATGAATATCTGACCTTTTACAGGTAATATTCCCTTGGAATGTTCTCCAAAAACCTTAAACACACACAGTTTTTCCAAGATCGGGAAAGAAACTGGCTCCAAGGTCGATACCTGTCCAAGAGCGGACTCATATGAGTCCGAAACTTGGTAAGAACGATGAATATATGATCTTTTACAGGTAAGATTCCCTTGGATTATTCTCCAAAAACCTTAAACACACACAGTTTCGCCAAGTTCGGGAAAGAAACGTGCTCCGAGGTCGAAACTTGGCCAGGAGCGGACTCCTATAAGTCATAAACTTGGTAAGAACGATGAATATCTGACCTTTTACAGGTAAGATTCCCTTGGAATATTCTCCAAAAACCTTAAACGCGCACATTTTCGTCAAGTTAGGGAAAGAAACTGGCTCCGAGGTCGAAACCTGGCCAGGAGCGGACTCCTATAAGTCCAAAACTTGGCAAGAACGATGAATATCTGACCTTTTAAAGGTAAGATTCCCTTGGATTATTCTCCAAAAACCTTAAACACACACAGTTTCGCCAAGTTCGGGAAAGAAACCGGCTCTGAGGTCGAAACCTAGCCAGGAGCGGACTCATATAAGTCTGAAACTTGGTAAGAACGATGAATATCTGTCCTTTTAAAGGCAAGATTCCCTTGGAATGTTCTCCAAAAACCTTAAACACACACAGTTTTTCCAAGTTCGGGAAAGAAACTGGCTCCAAGGTCGAAACCTGTCCAAGAGCGGACTCATATGAGTCCGAAACTTGGTAAGAACGATGAATATCTGACCTTTTACAGGTAAGATTCCCTTGGATTATTCTCCCAAAACCTTAAACACACACAGTTTCTCCAAGTTCGGGAAATAAACTGGCTCCGAGGTCGAAACCTGGCCAGGAGCGGACTCCTATAAGTCTTAAACTTGGTAAGAACGAAGAATATCTGACCTTTTAAAGGTAAGATTCCCTTGGAATATTCTCCAAAAACCTTAAACACACACAGTTTCTCCAAGTTCGGGAAATAAACTGGATCCGAGGTCGAAACCTGTCCAGGAGCGAACTCCTATAAGTCCGAAACTTGGTAAGAACGATGAATATCTAACCTTTTACAGGTAAGATTCCCTTGGAATATTCTCCAAAAACCTTAAACACACACAGTTTCGCCAAGTTCGAGAATGAAACTGGTTCCGAGGTCGAAACCTGGCCAGGAACGGACTCCTATAAGTTCGAAACTTGGTAAGAACGATGATTATCTGACCTTTTAAACGTAAGATTCCCTTGGATTATTCTCTCAAAACCTTAAACACACATAGTTTCTCCAAGTTCGGGAAAGAAACTTGTCCCGAGGTCGAAACCTGGCCAGGAGCGGACTCTTATAAGTCCGAAACTTGGTAAGAACGATGAATATCTAACCTTTTACAGGTAAGATTCCCTTGGAATATTCTCCAAAAACCTTAAACACAGACAGTTTCGCCAAGTTCGAGAATGAAACTGGTTCCGAGGTCGAAACCTGGCCAGGAGCGGACTCCTATAAGTCCTAAACTTGGTAAGAACGATGAATATCTGACCTTTTACAGGTAAGATTCCCTTGGAATATTCTCCAAAAACCTTAAACACGCACATTTTCGTCAATTCGGGAAAGAAACTGGCTACGAGGTCGAAACCTGGCCAGGAGCGGACTCCTATAAGTCCAAAACTTGGTAAGAACGATGAATATCTGACCTTTTAAAGGTAAGATTCCCTTGGATTATTCTCCAAAAACCTTCAACACACACAGTTTTGCCAAGTTCGGGAAAGAAACTGGCTCCGAGGTCGAGACCTAGCCAGGATTAGACTCATATAAGTCTGAAACTTGGTAAGAACGATGAATATCTGACCTTTTAAAGGCAAGATTCCCTTGGATTATTCTCCAAAAACCTTAAACACACACAATTTTCCCAAGTTCGGGAAAGAAACTGGCTCCGAGATCGAAACCTGGCCAGGAGCGGACTCATATAAGTCTCAAACTTGGTAAAAACGATGAATATCTGACCTTTTACAGGTAAGATTCCCTTGGAATATTCTACAAAAACATTAAACGCACACAGTTTACCAAGTTCGGGAAAGAAACTGACTCCGAAGTTGAAACCTGGCCAGGAGCGGACTCCTATAAGTCCGAAACTTGGTAAGAACGATGAATATATGACCTTTTAAAGGTAAGATTCCCTTGGATTATTCTCCAAATACCTTAAACACACACAGTTTCGCCAAGTTCGGGAAAGAAACTTGTCCCGAGGTCGAAACCTGGCCAAGAGGGGACTCCTATAAGTCTGAAACTTGGTAAGAACGATGAATATATGACCTTTTACAGGTAAGTTTCCCTTGGAATATTCTCCAAAAACCTTAAACACACACAGTTTCCCCAAGTTCGGGAAAAAAACTGTATCCGAGGTCAAAACCTGTCCAGGAGCGGACTCCTATAAGTCAGAAACTTGGTGAGAACGATGAATATCTTACCTTTTACAGGTAAGATTCCCTTGGAATATTCTCCAAAAACCTTAAACACACACAGTTTCGCCAAGTTCGGGAAAGAAACTGGCTCCGAGGTCGAAACCTTGCCATGAGCGGACTCCTATAAGTCATAAACTTCGTAAGAACGATGAATATCTGACCTTTTTAAGGTAAGATTCCCTTGGATTATTCTCCAAAAACCTTAAACACACACAGTTTCGCCAAGTTCGGGAAAGAAACTGGCTCAGAAGTCGAAACCTGGCCAGGAGCGGACTCCTATAAGTCTGAAACATGGTAAGAACGATGAATATCTGACCTTTTACAGGTAATATTCCCTTGGAATATTCTCCGAAAACCTTAAACACACACAGTTTCGCCAAGTTCGGGAAAGAAACGTGCTCCGAGGTCGAAACTTGGCCAAGAGCGGACTCCTATAAGTCATAAACTTGGTAAGAACGATGAATATCTGACCTTTTACAGGTAAGATTCCCTTGGAATATTCTCCAAAAACCTTAAACGCGCACATTTTCGTCAAGTTAGGGAAAGAAACTGGCTCCGAGGTCGAAACCTGGCCAGGAGCGGACTCCTATAAGTCCAAAACTTGGCAAGAACGATGAATATCTGACCTTTTAAAGGTAAGATTCCCTTGGATTATTCTCCAAAACCTTAAACACACACAGTTTCTCCAAGTTCGGGAAAGAAACCGTCTCTGAGGTCGAAACCTAGCCAGGAGAGGACTCATATAAGTCTGAAACTTGGTAAGAACGATGAATATCTGACCTTTTAAAGGCAAGATTCCCTTGGAATGTTCTCCAAAAACCTTAAACACACACAGTTTTTTCAAGTTCGGGAAAGAAACTGGCTCCAAGGTCGAAACCTGTCCAAGAGCGGACTCATATGAGTCCGAAACTTGGTAAGAACGATGAATATCTGAC
>NC_039363.1:117586245-117642400 GCF_003573695.1 Papaver somniferum
CCTTTTAAAGGCAAGATTCCCTTGGAATGTTCTCCAAAAACCTTAAACACACACAGTTTTTCCAAGTTCGGGAAAGAAACTGGCTCCAAGGTCGAAACCTGTCCAAGAGCGGACTCATATGAGTCCGAAACTTGGTAAGAACGATGAATATCTGACCTTTTACAGGTAAGATTCCCTTGGATTATTCTCCCAAAACCTTAAACACACACAGTTTATCCAAGTTCGGGAAATAAACTGGCTCCGAGGTCGAAACCTGGCCAGGAGCGGACTCCTATAAGTCTGAAACTTGGTAAGAACGAAGAATATCTGACCTTTTAAAGGTAAGATTCCCTTGGAATATTCTCCAAAAACCTTAAACACACACAGTTTCTCCAAGTTCGGGAAATAAACTGGCTCCGAGGTCGAAACCTGTCCAGGAGCGGACTCCTATAAGTCCGAAACTTGGTAAGAACGATGAATATCTAACCTTTTACAGGTAAGATTCCCTTGGAATATTCTCCAAAAACCTTAAACACACACAGTTTCGCCAAGTTCGAGAATGAAACTGGTTCCGAGGTCGAAACCTGGCCAGGAACGGACTCCTATAAGTTCGAAACTTGGTAAGAACGATGATTATCTGACCTTTTAAACGTAAGATTCCCTTGGATTATTCTCTCAAAACCTTAAACACACATAGTTTCTCCAAGTTCGGGAAAGAAACTTGTCCCGAGGTCGAAACCTGGCCAGGAGCGGACTCTTATAAGTCCGAAACTTGGTAAGAACGATGAATATCTAACCTTTTACAGGTAAGATTCCCTTGGAATATTCTCCAAAAACCTTAAACACAGACAGTTTCGCCAAGTTCGAGAATGAAACTGGTTCCGAGGTCGAAACCTGGCCAGGAGCGGACTCCTATAAGTCCTAAACTTGGTAAGAACGATGAATATCTGACCTTTTACAGGTAAGATTCCCTTGGAATATTCTCCAAAAACCTTAAACACGCACATTTTCGTCAATTCGGGAAAGAAACTGGCTACGAGGTCGAAACCTGGCCAGGAGAGGACTCCTATAAGTCCAAAACTTGGTAAGAACGATGAATATCTGACCATTTAAAGGTAAGATTCCCTTGGATTATTCTCCAAAAACCTTCAACACACACAGTTTCGCCAAGTTCGGGAAAGAAACTGGCTCCGAGGTCGAGACCTAGCCAGGAGTAGACTCATATAAGTCTAAAACTTGGTAAGAACGATGAATATCTGACCTTTTAAAGGCAAGATTCCCTTGGATTATTCTCCAAAAACCTTAAACACACACAATTTTCCCAAGTTCGGGAAAGAAACTGGCTCCAAGGTCGAAACCTGGCCAGGAGCGGACTCATATGAGTCCGAAACTTGGTAAGAACGATGAATATCTCACCTTTTAAAGGTAAGATTCCCTTGGATTATTCTCTCAAAACCTTAAACACACACAGTTTCGCCAAGTTCGGGAAATAAACTTGTCCCGAGGTCGAAACCTGGCCAGGAGCGGACTCCTATAAGTCTGAAACTTGGTAAGAACGATGAATATCTGACCTTTTACAGGTAAGATTCCCTTGGAATATTTTCCAAAAACCTTAATCACACACAGTTTCGCCAAGTTCGGGAAAGAAACTGGCTCCGAGGTCGACACATGTCCAGGAGTGGACTCCTATAAGTCCGAAACTTGGTAAGAACGATGAATATCTGACCTTTTACAGGTAAGATTCCCTTGGAATATTCTCCAAAAACTTTAAACACACACAGTTTCGCCAAGTTCGGAAAAGAAACTGGTTCCGAGGTCGAAACCTGGCCAGGAGCGGAGTCCTATAAGTTCGGAACTTGGTAAGAACGATGATTATCTGATCTTGTACAGGTAATATTCCCTTGGAATATTCTCTAAAAACCTTAAACACAGACAGTTTCGCCAAGTTCGGGAAAGAAACTAGCTCCAAGGTCGAAACCTGGCCAGGAGCGGACTCCTATAAGTCCTAAACTTGGTAAGAACGATGAATATATGACCTTTTACAGGTAAGATTCCCTTGGATTATTCTCAAAAAACCTTAAACACGCACATTTTCGTCAAGTTCGGGAAAGAAACTGGCTCCGAGATCGAAACCTAGCCAGGAGCGGACTCATATAAGTCTCAAACTTGGTAAAAACGATGAATATCTTACCTTTTACAGGTAAGATTCCCTTGGAATATTCTACAAAAACATTAAACACACACAGTTTACCAAGTTCGGGAAAGAAACTGACTCCGAAGTTGAAACCTGACCATAAGCGGACTCCTATAAGTCCGAAACTTGGTAAGAACGATGAATATATGACCTTTTAAAGGTAAGATTCCCTTGGATTATTCTCCAAAAACCTTAAACACACACAGTTTCTCCAAGTTCGGGAAAAAAACTCTATCCGAGGTCGAAACCTGTCCAGGAGAGGACTCCTATAAGTCCGAAACTTGGTGAGAAAGATGAATATCTTACCTTTTACAGGTAAGATTCCATTGGAATATTCTCCAAAAACCTTAAACACACACAGTTTCGCCAGGTTCGGGAAAGAAACTGGCTCCGAGGTCGAAACCTTGCCATGAGCGGACTCCTATAAGTCATAAAATTCGTAAGAACGATGAATATCTGACCTTTTAAAGGTAAGATTCCCTTGGATTATTCTCCAAAAACCTTAAACACACACAGTTTCGCCAAGTTCGGGAAAGAAACTGGCTCAGAAGTCGAAACCTGGACAGGAGCGGACTCCTATAAGTCTGAAATATGGTAAGAACGATGAATATCTGACCTTTTACAGGTAATATTCCCTTGGAATATTCTCCAAAAACCTTAAACACACACAGTTTCGCCAAGTTCGGGAAAGAAACGTGCTCCGAGGTCGAAACTTGGCCAAGAGCGGACTCCTATAAGTCATAAACTTGATAAGAACGATGAATATCTGACCTTTTACAGGTAAGATTCCCTTGGAATATTCTCCAAAAACCTTACACACGCACATTTTCGTCAAGTTAGGGAAAGAAACTGTCTCCGAGGTCGAAACCTGGCCAGGAGCGGACTCCTATAAGTCCAAAACTTGGCAAGAACGATGAATATCTGACCTTTTAAACGTAAGATTCCCTTGGATTATTCTCCAAAAACCTTAAACACACACAGTTTCGCCAAGTTCGGGAAAGAAACCGGCTCTGAGGTCGAAACCTAGCCAGGAGCGGACTCATATAAGTCTGAAACTTGGTAAGAACGATGAATATCTGACCTTTTAAAGGTAAGATTCCCTTGGAATGTTCTCAAAAAACCTTAAACACACACAGTTTTTCCAAGTTCGGGAAAGAAACTGGCTCCAAGGTCAAAACTTGTCCAAGAGCGGACTCATATGAGTCCGAAACTTGGTAAGAACGATGAATATCTGACCTTTTACAGGTAAGATTCCCTTGGATTATTCTCCCCAAACCTTAAACACATACAGTTTCTCCAAGTTCGGGAAATAAACAGGCTCCGAGGTCGAAACCTGGCCAGGAGCGGACTCCTATAAGTCTGAAACTTGGTAAGAACGAAGAATATCTGACCTTTTAAAGGTAAGATTCCCTTGGAATATTCTCCAAAAACCTTAATCACACACAGTTTCTCCAAGTTCGGGAAATAAACTGGCTCGGAGGTCGAAACCTGTCCAGGAGCGGACTCCTATAAGTTCTAAACTTAGTAAGAACGATGATTATCTGACCTTTTAAACGTAAGATTCCCTTGGATTTTTCTATCAAAACCTTAAACACACATAGTTTCTCCAAGTTCGGGAAAGAAACTTGTCCCGAGGTCGAAACCTGGCCAGGAGCGGACTCTTATAAGTCCGAAACTTGGTAAGAACGATGAATATCTGACCTTTTACAGGTAAGATTCCCTTGGAATATTCTCCAAAAACCTTAAACACGCACATTTTCGTCAAGTTCGGGAAAGAAACTGGCTCCGAGGTCGAAACCTGGCCAGAAGCGGACTCCTATAAGTCCAAAACTTGGTAAGAACGATGAATATCTGACCTTTTAAAGGTAAGATTCCCTTGGATTATTCTCCAAAAACCTTCAACACACACAGTTTCGCCAAGTTCGGGAAAGAAACTGGCTCCGAGGTCGAGACCTAGCCAGGAGCAGACTCATATAAGTCTGAAACTTGGTAAGAACGATGAATATCTGACCTTTTAAAGCCAAGATTCCCTTGGATTATTCTCCAAAAACCTTAAACACACACAATTTTCCCAAGTTCGGGAAAGAAACTGGCTCCAAGGTCGAAACCTGGCCAGGAGCGGACTCATATGAGTCCGAAACTTGGTAAGAACGATGAATATCTCAATTTTAAAGGTAAGATTCCCTTGGTTTATTCTCTCAAAACCTTAAACACACACAGTTTCGCCAAGTTCGGGAAAGAAACTTGTCCCGAGGTCAAAACCCTGCCAGGAGCGGACTCCTATAAGTCTGAAACTTGGTAAGAACGATGAATATATGACCTTTTACAGGTAAGATTCCCTTGGAATATTTTCCAAAAACCTTAAACACACACAGTTTCGCCAAGTTCGAGAAAGAAACTGGCTCCGAGGTCGACAGCTGTCCAGGAGTGGACTCCTATAAGTCCGAAACTTGGTAAGAACGATGACTATCTGGCCTTTTACAGGTAAGATTCCCTTGGAATATTCTCCAAAAACCTTAAACACACACAGTTTCGCCAAGTTCGGAAAAGAAACTGGTTCCGAGGTCGAAACCTGGCCAGGAGCGGAGTCCTATAAGTTCGAAACTTGGTAAGAACGATGATTATCTGATCTTGTACAGGTAATATTCCCTTGGAATATTCTCTAAAAACCTTAAACACAGACAGTTTCGCCAAGTTCGGGAAAGAAACTAGATCCAAGGTTGAAACCTGGCCAGGAGCGGACTCCTATAAGTCCTAAACTTGGTAAGAACGATGAATATCTGACCTTTTACAGGTAATATTCCCTTGGATTATTCTCAAAAAACCTTAAACACGCACATTTTCGTCAAGTTCGGGAAAGAAACTAACTCCGAGGTCGAAACCTGTCCATGAGCGGACTCCTATAAGTCCGAAACTTGGTAAGAACGATGAATATCTGACCTTTTACAGGTAAGATTCCCTTGGAATATTCTCCAAAAACCTTAAACACACACAGTTTCACCAAGTTCGGGAAAAAAACTGTATCCGAGGTCGAAACCTGTCCAGGAGCGGACTCTTATAAGTCCGAAACTTGGTGAGAACGATGAATATCTTACCTTTTACAGGTAAGATTCCCTTGGAATATTCTCCAAAAACCTTAAACACACACAGTTTCGCCAAGTTCGGGAAAGAAACTGGCTCCGAGGTCGAAACCTTGCCATGAGCGGACTCCTATAAGTCATAAACATCGTAAGAACGATGAATATCCTACCTTTTAAAGGTAAGATTCCCTTGGATTATTCTCCAAAAACCTTAAACACACACAGTTTCGCCAAGTTCGGGAAAGAAACTGGCTCCGAAGTCGAAACCTGGCCAGGAGCGGACTCCTATAAGTCTGAAACATGGTAAGAACGATGAATATCTGACCTTTTACAGGTAATATTCCCTTGGAATATTCTCCAAAACCCTTAAACACACACAGTTTCGCCAAGTTCGGGAAAGAAACATGCTCCGAGTTCGAAACCTGGCCAAGAGAGGACTCCTATAAGTCATAAAATTGGTAAGAACGATGAATATCTGACCTTTTACAGGTAAGATTCCCTTGGAATATTCTCCAAAAACCTTAAACACGCACATTTTCGTCAAGTTAGGGAAAGAAACTGGCTCCGAGGTCGAAACCTAGCCAGGAGCGGACTCGTATAAGTCCAAAACTTGGTAAGAACGATGAATATCTGACCTTTTACAGGTAAGATTCCCTTGGATTACTCTCCCAAAACCTTAAACACACACAGTTTCGCCAAGTTCAGGAAAGCAACTTTTCCCGAGGTCGAAACCTGGCCAGGAGCGGACTCCTATAAGTCTGAAACTTGGTAAGAACGAAGAATATCTGACCTTTTAAAGGTAAGATTCCCTTGGAATATTCTCCAAAAACCTTAAACACACACAGTTTATCAAAGTTCGGGAAATAAACTGGCTCCGAGGTCGAAACCTCTCCAGGAGCGGATCCTTATAAGTCCGAAACTTGGTAAGAACGATGAATATCTAACCTTTTACAGGTAATATTCCCTTGGGATATTCTCCAAAAACCTTAAACACACACAGTTTCGCCAAGTTCGGGAAAGAAACTGGTTCCGAGGTCGAAACTTGGCCAAGAGAGGACTCCTATAAGTTCGAAACTTGGCAAGAACGATGAATATCTGACCTTTTAAAGGTAAGATTCCCTTGGATTATTCTCAAAAAACCTTAAACACGCACATTTTCGTCAAGTTCGGGAAAGAAACTGGCTCCGAGATCGAAACCTGGCCAGGAGCGGATTCATATAAGTCTCAAAATTGGTAAAAACGATGAATATCTGACCTTTTACAGGTAAGATTCCCTTGGAATATTCTCCAAAAACATTAATCACACACAGTTTCACCAAGTTCGGGAAAGAAACTGACTCCGAGGTTGAAACCTGGCCAGGAGCGGACTCCTATAAGTCCGAAACTTGGTAAGAACGATGAACATATGACCTTTTAAAGGTAAGATTCCCTTGGATTATTCTCCAAAAACCTTAAACACACACAATTTCGCAAAGTTCGGGAAAGAAACTGGTCCCGAGGTCGAAACCTGGCCAAGAGCGGACTCCTATAAGTCTGAAACTTGGTAAGAACGATGAATATATGACCTTTTACAGGTAAGTTTCCCTTAGAATATTCTCCAAAAACCTTAAACACACACAGTTTCGCCAAGTTCAGGAAAAAAACTGTATCCGAGGTCGAAACCTGTCCAGGAGCGGACTCCTATAAGTCCGAAACTTGGTAAGAACGATGAATATCTTACCTTTTACAGGTACGATTCCCTTGGAATGTTCTCCAAAAACCTTAAACACACACAGTTTTTCCAAGTTCGGGAAAGAAAATGGCTCCAAGGTCGAAATCTGTCCAAGAGCGGACTCATATGAGTCCGAAACTTGGTAAGAACGATGAATATCTGACCTTTTACAGGTAAGATTCCCTTGGATTATTCTCCCAAAACCTTAAACACACACAGTTTCGCCAAGTTCAGGAAAGCAACTGGTCCCGAGGTCGAAACCTGGCCAGGAGCGGACTCCTATAAGTCTGAAACTTGGTAAGAACGAAGAATATCTGACCTATTAAAGGTAAGATTCCCTTGGAATATTCTCCAAAAACCTTAAACACACACAGTTTCGCCAAGTTCGGGAAAAAAACTATATCCGAGGTCGAAACCTGTCCAGGAGCGGACTCCTATAAGTCCGAAACTTGGTAAGAACGATGAATATCTTACCTTTTACAGGTAAGATTCCCTTGGAATGTTCTCCAAAAACCTTAAACACACACAGTTTCGCCAACTTCGGGAAAGAAACTGGCTCCAAGGTAGAAACCTGGCCAAGAGGGGACTCATATAAGTCCGAAACTTGGTAAGAACGATGAATATCTGACCTTTTAAATGAAATATTCCCTAGGAATATTCTCCAAAAACCTTAAACAGAAACTGGCTCCGAGGTCGAAACCTGACCAGGAGCGGACTTCTATAAGTCCGAAACTTGGTAAGAACGATGAATATCTGACCTTTTACAGGTAAGATTCCCTTGGAATATTCTCCAAAAACCTTAAACACACACAGTTTCTCCTAATTCGGGAAAGAAACTGGCTCCGAGGTCGAAACCTGACCAGGAGCGGACTCATATAAGTCTGAAACTTGGTAAGAACGATGAATATCTGACGTTTTACAGATAAGATTCCCTTGGAATATTTTCCAAAAACCTTAAACACACACAGTTTCGCCAAGTTCGGGAAAGAAACTGACTCCGAGGTCGAAACCTGTCAAGGAGCGGACTCCTATAAGTCCGAAACTTGGTAAGAACGATGAATATCTGACCTTTTACAGGTAAGATTACCTTGGAATATTCTCCAAAAACCTTAAACACACACAGTTTTGCCAAGTTCGGGAAAGAAACTAGTTCCGAGGTCGAAACCTGGCCAGGAGCGGACTCCTATAAGCCCGAAACTTGGTAAGAACGATGAATTTCTGACCTTTTACAGGTAATATTCAATATTCTCCAAAAACCTTAAACACACACAATTTTTCCAAGTTCGGGAAAGAAACTGGCTCCTAGGTCGAAACCTGGCCAGGAGCGGACTCCTATAAGTCCTAAACTTGGTAAGAACGATGAATATCTGACCTTTTACAGGTAATATTCCCTTGGGATATTCTCCAAAAACCTTAAACACACACATTTTCGTCAAGTTCGGGAAAGAAACTACCTCCGAGGTCGAAACTTGGCCAGGAGCGGACTCCTATAAGTCCAAAACTTGGTATGAACGATGAATATCTGACCTTTCACAGGTAAGATTCCCTTGGAATTTTCTTCAAAAACCTTAAACACGCACATTTTCGTCAAGTTCGGGAAAGAAACTGGCTCCGAGGTCGAAACCTGGCAAGGAGCGGATTCCTATAAGTCCAAAACTTGGTAAGAACGATGAATATCTGACCTTTTACAGGTAATATTCCCTTGGAATATTCTCCAAAAACCTTAAAAACACAAGTGTCGCCAAGTTTGGGAAAGAAACTGGCTCCGAGGTCGAAACCTGGCCAGGGGAGGACTCCTATAACTTCTAATCTTGGTAAGAACGATGAATATCTGAACTTTTACAAGTAAGAGTCCCTTGGAATATTCTCCAAAACCCTTCAACACGCACATTTTCGTCAAGTTCGGGAAAAACACTGGCTCCGAGGTCGAAACCTGGCCAGGAGCGGTCTCCTATAAGCCCGAAACTTGGTAAGAACGATGAATTTCTGACCTTTTACAAGTAATATTCCCTTGAAATATTCTCCAAAAAACTTAAACACACAGTTTTGCCAAGTTCGGGAAAGAAACTGGCTCCTAGGTCGAAACCTGGCCAGGAGCGGAGTCCTATAAATCCTAAACTTGGTAAGATCGATGAATATCTGACCTTTTACAGGTAAGATTCCATTATAATATTTTCCAAAAACCTTAAACACACACAGTTTCGCCAAGTTCGGGAAAGAAACAGGCTCCGAGGTCGAAACCTGGCCAGAAGCGGACTCATATAAGTCTGAAACTTGGTGAGAACAATGAATATCTGACCTTTTACAGGTAAGATTCCCTTTGAATATTCTCCAAAAACCTTAAACACACACAGTTTCACCAAGTTCGGGAAAGAAACTGGATCCGAAGTTGAAACCTGGACATGAGTGGACTCCTATAAGTCCGAAACTTGGTAAGAACGATGAATATCTGACCTTTTACAAGTAAGATTCCCTTGGAATATTCTCCAAAACCCTTAAACACACACAATTTCGCCAAATTCGGGAAAGAAACTGGCTCCGAGGTCGAAACATGGCCAGGAACGGACTCCTATAAGTTTGAAACTTGGTAAGAACGATGAAAATATGACCTTTTACATGTAAGATTCCCTTGGAATATTCTCCAAAAACCTTAAACACACACATGTTCGCCAAGTTCGGGAAAGAAACTGGCTCCGAGGTCGAAACCTGGCCAGGAGCGGACACATATAATTCCGAAACTTGGTAAGAATGACGAATATTTGACCTTTTAAAGGTAAGATTCCCTTGGATTATTATTCAAAAACCTTAAACACACAAATTTTCGCCAACTTCGGGAAAGAAACTGGCTCCAAGGTCGAAACTTGGCCAAGAGCGGACTCATATAAGTCCGAAACTTGGTAAGAACGATGAATATCTGACCTTTTATAGGTAATATTCCCTTGGAATATTCTCCAAAAACCTTAAACACACACAATTTCGCCAAGTTCGGGAAAGAAACTGGCTCTGAGGTGGAAACCTAGCTAGGAGCGGACTCATATATTCTGAAACTTGGTAAGAACGATGAATATCTGACCTTTTAAGTGCAAGATTCCCTTGGATTATTCTCCAAAAACCTTAAACACACACAGTTTCATCAAGTTCGGGAAAAAAACTGGCTCCAAGTTCGAAACCTGGCCAGGGGCGTACTCTTATAAGTCCTAAACTTGGTAAGAACGATGAATATCAGACCTTTTACAGGAAAGATTCCCTTGGAATATTCTCCAAAAACCTTAAACATACACAGTTTCGCCAAGTTCGGGAAAGAAACTGGCTCCGATGTCGAAACCTGGCCAGGAGCGGACTTCTATAAGTCCTAAACTTGGTAAGAACGATGAATATCTGACCTTTTACAGGTAATATTCCCTTGGAATATTCTCCTTAAACCTTAAACACACACAGTTTCGCCAAGTTCGGGAAATAAACTGGCTCCGAGGTCGAAACCTGTCCAGGAGTGGACTCCTATAAGTCCGAAACTTGGTAAGAACGATGAATATCTGACCTTTTACAGGTAAGATTCCCTTGGAATATTCTCCAAAAACCTTAAAAACACACAGTGTCGCCAAGTTCGGGAAAGGAACTGGCTCTGAGGTCGAAACCTGTCCAGGAGAGGACTCCTATAACTCCTAATCTTAGTAAGAACGATGAATATCTGAACTTTTACAGGTAAGAGTCCCTTGGAATATTCTCCAAAACCATTCAACACGCACATTTTCGTCAAGTTCGGGAAAAAAACTGGCTCCGAGGTCGAAACCTGGCCAGGAGCGGTATCCTATAAGCCCGAAACTTGGTAAGAACGATGAATTTCTGACCTTTTACAGGTAATATTCCCTTGGAATATTCTCCAAAAACCTTAAACACACACAGTTTTGCCAAGTTCGGGAAAGAAACTGGCTCCTAGGTCGAAACCTGGCCCGGAGCGGAGTTCTATAAGTCCTAAACTTGGTAAGATCGATGAATATCTGACCTTTTACAGGTAAGATTCCATTAGAATATTCTCCAAAAACCTTAAACACACACAGTTTCGCCAAGTTCGGGAAAAAAACAGGCTCCGAGGTCGAAACCTGGCCAGAAGCGGACTCATATAAGTCTGAAACTTGGTAAGAACGATGAATATCTGACCTTTTACAGGTAAGATTCCCTTTGAATATTCTCCAAGAACATTAAACACACACACAGTTTCACCAAGTTCGGGAAAGAAACTGGCTCCGAAGTTGAAACCTGGCCAGGAGTTGACTCCTATAAGTCCGAAACTTGGTAAGAACGATGAATATCTGACCTTTTACAGGTAAGATTCCCTTGGAATATTCTCCAAAACCCTTAAACACACAGAATTTCGCCAAGTTCGGGAAAGAAACTGGCTCCGAGGTCGAAACATGGCCAGGAGCGGACTCCTATAAGTCTGAAACTTGGTAAGAACGATGAAAATCTGACCTTTTACATGTAAGATTCCCATGGAATATTCTCTAAAAACCTTAAACACACACAGTTTCGCCAAGTTCGGGAAAGAAACTGGCTCCGAGGTCGAAACCTGGCCAGGAGCGGACACATATAATTCCGAAACTTGGTAAGAATAACGAATATTTGACCTTTTAAAGGTAAGATTCCCTTGTATTATTCTTCAAAAACCTTAAACACACAAAGTTTCGCCAACTTCGGGAAAGAAACTGGCTCCAAGGTCGAAACTTGGCCAAGAGAGGACTCATATAAGTCTGAAACTTGGTAGGAACGATGAATATCTGACCTTTTAAAAGAAAGATTCCCTTGGAATATTCTCCAAAAACCATAAACAAACACGGTTTCTCCAAGTTCGGGAACGAAACTGACTCCGAGGTCGAAACCTGACCAGGAGCGGACTTCTTTAAGTCCGAAACTTGGTAAGAACGATGAATATCTGACCTTTTATAGGTAATATTCCCTTGGAATATTCTCCAAAAACCTTAAACACACACAATTTCACCAAATTCGGGAAAAAAACTGGCTCTGAGGTCGAAACCTAGCCAGGAGCGGACTCATATATTCTGAAACTTGGTAAGAACGATGAATATCTGACCTTTTAAAGGCAAGATTCCCTTGGATTATTCTCCAAAACCTTAAACACACACAGTTTCATCATGTTCGGGAAAAAAACTGGCTCCAAGGTCGAAACCTGGCCAGGAGCGGACTCCTATAAGTCCTAAACTTGGTAAGAACGATGAATATCTGACCTTTTACAGGAAAGATTCCCTTGGAATATTTTTCTAAAACCTTAGACATACACAGTTTCGCCAAGTTCGGGAAAGAAACTGGCTCCGATGTCGAAACCTGGCCAGGAGCGGACTTCTATAAGTCCGAAACTTGGTAAGAACGATGAATATCTGACCTTTTACAGGTAATATTCCCTTGGAATATTCTCCATAAACCTTAAACACACACAGTTTCGCCAAGTTCGGGAAATAAACTGGCTCCGAGGTCGAAAACTGGCCAGGAGAGGACTCCTAAACTTGGTAAGAACGATGAATATCTGACCTTTTACAGGTAAGATTCCCTTGGAATATTCTCCAAAAACCTTAAACACACAGTTTCGCCAAGTTCGGGAAAGAAACTAACTCCGAGGTCGAAACCTGTCCATGAGCGGACTCCTATAAGTCCGAAACTTGGTAAGAACGATGAATATCTGACCTTTTACAGGTAAGATTCCCTTGGAATATTCTCCAAAAACCTTAAACACACACAATTTCGCCAAGTTCGGGAAAGAAACTGACTTCGAGGTCGAAACCTGTCCAATAGCGGACTCCTATAAGTGCGAAACTTGGTAAGAACGATGAATATTTGACCTTTTACAGATAAGATTCCCTTGGAATATTTTCCAAAAACCTTAAACACACACAGTTTTTCCAAGTTCGGGAAAGAAACTGGCTCCTAGGTCGAAGCCTGGCCAGGAGCGGACTCATATAAGTCCTAAACTTGGTAAGAACGATGAATATCTGACCTTTTACAGGTAAGATTCCCTTGGAATATTCTCCAAAAACCTTAAACACACACATTTTTGTCAAGTTCGGGAAAAGAAACTACCCCCGAGGTCGAAACTTGGCCAGGAGCGGCCTCCAATAAGTCCAAAACTTGGTATGAACGATGAATATCTGACCTTTTACAAGTAAGATTCCCTTGGAATATTCTCCAAAAACCTTAAACACGCACATTTTCGTCAAGTTAGGTAAAGAAACTGGTTCCGAGGTCGAAACCTGGCCAGGAGAGGACTCCTATAAGTCCAAAACTTGGTAAGAACGATGAATATCTAACCTTTTACAGGTAAGATTCCCTTGGAATATTCTCCAAAAACCTTAAACACACAGTTTCGCCAAGATCGGGAAAGAAACTTGCTCCGAGGTCGAAACCTGGCCAGGAGCGAAGTCCTATAAGTTCTAAACTTGGTAAGAACGATGAATATCTGACCTTTTACAGGAAAGATTCCCTTGGAATATTTTCCAAAAACCTTACACACACACAGTTTCGTCAAGTTCGGGAAAGAAACTGGCTCCGAGGTCGAAACCTGGCCAGAAGCGGACTCATATAAGTCTGAAACTTGGTAAGAACGATGAATATCTGACCTTTTACAGGTAAGATTCCCTTGAATTATTCTCCAAAAACCTTAAACACACACAGTTTCACCAAGTTCGGGAAAGAAACTGGCTCCGAAGTCGAAACCTGGCCAGGAGTGGACTTCTATAAGTCCGAAACTTGGTAAGAACGATGAATATCTGACCTTTTACAAGTAATATTCCCTTGGATTATTTTCCAAAAACCTTAAACACACACAATTTCGCCAACTTCGGGAAAGAAACTGGCTCCAAGGTAGAAACCTGGCCAAGAGGGGACTCATATAAGTCCGAAACTTGGTAAGAACGATGAATATCTGACCTTTTACAGGAAAGATTCCCTAGGAATATTCTCCAAAAACCTTAAACAGAAACTGGCTCCGAGGTCGAAACCTGACCAGGAGCGGACTTCTATAAGTCCGAAACTTGGTAAGAACGATGAATATCTGACCTTTTACAGGTAAGATTCCCTTGAATTATTCTCCAAAAACCTTAAACACACACAGTTTCACCAAGTTCGGGAAAGAAACTGGCTCCGAAGTCGAAACCTGGCCAGGAGTGGACTTCTATAAGTCCGAAACTTGGTAAGAACGATGAATATCTGACCTTTTACAAGTAATATTCCCTTGGATTATTTTCCAAAAACCTTAAACACACAGAATTTCGCCAACTTCGGGAAAGAAACTGGCTCCAAGGTAGAAACCTGGCCAAGAGGGGACTCATATAAGTCCGAAACTTGGTAAGAACGATGAATATCTGACCTTTTACAGGAAAGATTCCCTAGGAATATTCTCCAAAAACCTTAAACAGAAACTGGCTCCGAGGTCGAAACCTGACCAGGAGCGGACTTCTATAAGTCCGAAACTTGGTAAGAACGATGAATATCTGACCTTTTACAGGTAAGATTCCCTTGGAATATTCTCCAAAAACCTTAAACACACACAGTTTCACCAAGTTCGGGAAAGAAACTGGCTCCGAAGTCGAAACCTGGCCAGGAGTGGACTTCTATAAGTCCGAAACTTGGTAAGAACGATGAATATCTGACCTTTTACAAGTAATATTCCCTTGGATTATTTTCCAAAAACCTTAAACACACACAATTTCGCCAACTTCGGGAAAGAAACTGGCTCCAAGGTAGAAACCTGGCCAAGAGGGGACTCATATAAGTCCGAAACTTGGTAAGAACGATGAATATCTGACCTTTTACAGGAAAGATTCCCTAGGAATATTCTCCAAAAACCTTAAACAGAAACTGGCTCCGAGGTCGAAACCTGACCAGGAGCGGACTTCTATAAGTCCGAAACTTGGTAAGAACGATGAATATCTGACCTTTTACAGGTAAGATTCCCTTGAATTATTCTCCAAAAACCTTAAACACACACAGTTTCACCAAGTTCGGGAAAGAAACTGGCTCCGAAGTCGAAACCTGGCCAGGAGTGGACTTCTATAAGTCCGAAACTTGGTAAGAACGATGAATATCTGACCTTTTACAAGTAATATTCCCTTGGATTATTTTCCAAAAACCTTAAACACACAGAATTTCGCCAACTTCGGGAAAGAAACTGGCTCCAAGGTAGAAACCTGGCCAAGAGGGGACTCATATAAGTCCGAAACTTGGTAAGAACGATGAATATCTGACCTTTTACAGGAAAGATTCCCTAGGAATATTCTCCAAAAACCTTAAACAGAAACTGGCTCCGAGGTCGAAACCTGACCAGGAGCGGACTTCTATAAGTCCGAAACTTGGTAAGAACGATGAATATCTGACCTTTTACAGGTAAGATTCCCTTGGAATATTCTCTAAAAACCTTAAACACACACAGTTTCGCCTAATTCGGGAAAGAAACTGGCTCCGAGGTCGAAACCTGACCAGGAGCGGACTCATATAAGTCTGAAACTTGGTAAGAACGATGAATATCTGACCTTTTACAGGTAAGATTTCCTTGGAATATTCTCCAAAAACATTAAACCCGCAAAGTTTCACCAAGTTCGGGAAAAGAAACTGACTTCGAGGTCGAAACCTGGCCAGGAGCGGACTCCTATAAGTCCGAAACTTGGTAAGAACGATGAATATCTGACCTTTTAAAGGTAAGATTCCCTTGTATTATTCTCCAAAAACCTTAAACACACACAGTTTCGCCAAACTCGGGAAAGAAACTTGTCCCGAGGTCGAAACCTGGCCAGGAGCAGACTCCTATAAGTCTGAAACTTGGTAAGAACGATGAATATCTGACCTTTTACAGATAAGATTCCCTTGGAATATTTTCCAAAAACCTTAAACACACACAGTTTCGCCAAGTTCGGGAAAGAAACTGACTCCGAGGTCGAAACCTGTCAAGGAGCGGACTCCTATAAGTCCGAAACTTGGTAAGAACGATGAATATCTGACCTTTTACAGGTAAGATTCCCTTGGAATATTCTCCAAAAACCTTAAACACACACAGTTTCGCCAAGTTCGGGAAAGAAACTAGTTCCGAGGTCGAAACCTGGCCAGGAGCGGACTCCTATAAGCCCGAAACTTGGTAAGAACGATGAATTTCTGACCTTTTACAGGTAATATTCAATATTCTCCAAAAACCTTAAACACACACAGTTTTTCCAAGTTCGGGAAAGAAACTGGCTCCTAGGTCGAAACCTGGCCAGCAGCGGACTCCTATAAGTCCTAAACTTGGTAAGAACGATGAATATCTGACCTTTTACAGGTAAGATTCCCTTGGAATATTCTCCAAAAACCTTAAACACACACATTTTCGTCAAGTTCGGGAAAGAAACTACCTCCGAGGTCGAAACTTGGCCAGGAGCGGACTCCTATAAGTCCAAAACTTGGTATGAACGATGAATATCTGACCTTTCACAGGTAAGATTCCCTTGGAATTTTCTTCAAAAACCTTAAACACGCACATTTTCATCAAGTTCGGGAAAGAAACTGGCTCCGAGGTCGAAACCTGGCAAGGAGCGGATTCCTATAAGTCCAAAACTTGGTAAGAACGATGAATATCTGACCTTTTACAGGTAATATTCCCTTGGAATATTCTCCAAAAACCTTAAAAACACAAGTGTCGCCAAGTTTGGGAAAGAAACTGGCTCCGAGGTCGAAACCTGGCCAGGGGAGGACTCCTGTAACTTCTAATATTGGTAAGAACGATGAATATCTGAACTTTTACAGGTAAGAGTCCCTTGGAATATTCTCCAAAACCCTTCAACACGCACATTTTCGTCAAGTTCGGGAAAAACACTGGCTCCGAGGTCGAAACCTGGCCAGGAGCGGTCTCCTATAAGCCCGAAACTTGGTAAGAACGATGAATTTCTGACCTTTTACAGGTAATATTCCCTTGAAATATTCTCCAAAAAACTTAAACACACAGTTTTGCCAAGTTCGGGAAAGAAACTGGCTCCTAGGTCGATAAGAACGATGAATATCTAACCTTTTACAGGTAAGATTCCCTTTGAATATTCTCCAAAAACCTTAAACACACACAGTTTCACCAAGTTCGGGAAAGAAACTGGATCCAAAGTTGAAACCTGGCCAGGAGTGGACTCCTATAAGTCCGAAACTTGGTAAGAACGATGAATATCTGACCTTTTACAAGTAAGATTCCCTTGGAATATTCTCCAAAACCCTTAAACACACACAATTTCGCCAAGTTCGGGAAAGAAACTGGCTCCGAGGTCGAAACATGGCCAGGAACGGACTCCTATAAGTCTGAAACTTGGTAAGAACGATGAAAATATGACCTTTTACATGTAAGATTCCCTTGGAATATTCTCCAAAAACCTTAAACACACACATGTTCGCCAAGTTCGGGAAAGAAACTGGCTCCGAGGTCGAAACCTGGCCAGGAGCGGACACATATAATTCCGAAACTTGGTAAGAATGACGAATATTTGACCTTTTAAAGGTAAGATTCCCTTGGATTCTTATTCAAAAACCTTAAACACACAAATTTTCGCCAAATTCGGGAAAGAAACTGGCTCCAAGGTCGAAACTTGGCCAAGAGCGGACTCATATAAGTCTGAAACTTGGTAAGAACGATGAATATCTGACCTTTTACAGGAAAGATTCCCTTGGAATATTCTCCAAAAACCATAAACAGACACGGTTTAGCCAAGTTCGGGAACGAAACTGGCTCTGAGGTGGAAACCTAGCTAGGAGCGGACTCATATATTTTGAAACTTGGTAAGAACGATGAATATCTAACCTTTTAAGTGCAAGATTCCCTTGGATTATTCTCTAAAAACCTTAAACACACACATTTTCATCAAGTTCGGGAAAAAAACTGGCTCCAAGGTCGAAACCTGGCCAGGGGCGTACTCTTATAAGTCCTAAACTTGGTAAGAACGATGAATATCTGACCTTTCACAGGTAAGATTCCCTTGGAATTTTCTTCAAAAACCTTAAACACGCACATTTTCATCAAGTTCGGGAAAGAAACTGGCTCCGAGGTCGAAACCTGGCAAGGAGCGGATTCCTATAAGTCCAAAACTTGGTAAGAACGATGAATATCTGACCTTTTACAGGTAATATTCCCTTGGAATGTTCTCCAAAAACCTTAAAAACACAAGTGTCGCCAAGTTTGGGAAAGAAACTGGCTCCGAGGTCGAAACCTGGCCAGGGGAGGACTCCTGTAACTTCTAATCTTGGTAAGAACGATGAATATCTGAACTTTTACAGGTAAGAGTCCCTTGGAATATTCTCCAAAACCCTTCAACACGCACATTTTCGTCAAGTTCGGGAAAAACACTGGCTCCGAGGTCGAAACCTGGCCAGGAGCGGTCTCCTATAAGCCCGAAACTTGGTAAGAACGATGAATTTCTGACCTTTTACAGGTAATATTCCCTTGAAATATTCTCCAAAAAACATAAACACACAGTTTTGCCAAGTTCGGGAAAGAAACTGGCTCCTAGGTCGAAACCTGGCCATGAGCGGAGTCCTATAAATCCTAAACTTGGTAAGATCGATGAATATCTGACCTTTTACAGGTAAGATTCCATTATAATATTTTCCAAAAACCTTAAACACACACAGTTTCGCCAAGTTCGGGAAAGAAACAGGCTCCGAGGTCGAAACCTGGCCAGAAGCGGACTCATATAAGTCTGAAACTTGGTGAGAACAATGAATATCTGACCTTTTACAGGTAAGATTCCCTTTGAATATTCTCCAAAAACCTTAAACACACACAGTTTCACCAAGTTCGGGAAAGAAACTGGATCCGAAGTTGAAACCTGGCCAGGAGTGGACTCCTATAAGTCCGAAACTTGGTAAGAACGATGAATATCTGACCTTTTACAAGTAAGATTCCCTTGGAATATTCTCCAAAACCCTTAAACACACACAATTTCGCCAAGTTCGGGAAAGAAACTGGCTCCGAGGTCGAAACATGGCCAGGAACGGACTCCTATAAGTCTGAAACTTGGTAAGAACGATGAAAATATGACCTTTTACATGTAAGATTCCTTTGGAATATTCTCCAAAAACCTTAAACACACACATGTTCGCCAAGTTCGGGAAAGAAACTGGCTCCGAGGTCGAAACCTGGCCAGGAGCGGACACATATAATTCCGAAACTTGGTAAGAATGACGAATATTTGACCTTTTAAAGGTAAGATTCCCTTGGATTATTATTCAAAAACCTTAAACACACAAATTTTCGCCAAATTCGGGAAAGAAACTGGCTCCAAGGTCGAAACTTGGCCAAGAGCGGACTCATATAAGTCTGAAACTTGGTAAGAACGATGAATATCTGACCTTTTACAGGAAAGATTCCCTTGGAATATTCTCCAAAAACCATAAACAGACACGGTTTCGCCAAGTTCGGGAACGAAACTGGCTCTGAGGTGGAAACCTAGCTAGGAGCGGACTCATATATTTTGAAACTTGGTGAGAACGATGAATATCTGACCTTTTATAGGTAAGATTCCCTTGGATTATTCTCTAAAAACCTTAAACACACACATTTTCATCAAGTTCGGGAAAAAAACTGGCTCCAAGGTCGAAACCTGGCCAGGGGCGTACTCTTATAAGTCCTAAACTTGGTAAGAACGATGAATATCTGACCTTTTACAAGAAAGATTCCCTTGGAATATTCTCCAAAAACCTTAAACATACACAGTTTCGTCAAGTTCGGGAAAGAAACTGGCTCCGATGTCGAAACCTGGCCAGGAGCGGACTTCTATAAGTCCGAAACTTGGTGAGAACGATGAATATCTGACCTTTTACAGGTAATATTCCCTTGGAATATTCTCCATAAACCTTAAACACGCACAGTTTCGCCAAGTTCGGGAAATAAACTGGCTCCGAGGTCGAAACCTGTCCAGGAGTAGACTCCTATAAGTCCGAAACTTGGTAAGAACGATGAATATCTGACCTTTTACAGGTAAGATTCCCTTGGAATATTCTCCAAAAACCTTAAAAACACACAGTGTTGCCAAGTTCGGGAAAGAAACTGGGTCCGAGGTCGAAACCTGGCCAGGAGAGGACTCCTATAACTCCTAATCTTGGTAAGAACGATGAATATCTGAACTTTTACAGGTAAGAGTCCCTTGGAATATTCTCCAAAACCCTTCAACACGCACATTTTCGTCAAGTTCGGGAAAAAAATTGGCTTCGAGGTCGAAACCTGGCCAGGAGCGGTCTCCTATAAGCCCGAAACTTGGTAAGAACGATGAATTTCTGACCTTTTACAGGTAATATTCCCTTGGAATATTTTCCAAAAACCTTTAACACACACAGTTTTGCCAAGTTCGGGAAAGAAACTGGCTCCTAGGTCGAAACCTGGCCAGGAGCGGAGTTCTATAATTCGTAAACTTGGTAAGATCGATGAATATCTGACCTTTTACAGGTAAGATTCCATTGGAATATTCTCCAATAACCTTAAACACACACAGTTTCGCCAAGTTCGGGAAAAAAACAGGCTCCGAGGTCGAAACCTGGCCAGAAGCGGACTCATATAAGTCTGAAACTTGGTAAGAACGATGAATATCTGACCTTTTACAGGTAAGATTCCCTTTGAATATTCTCCAAAAACCTTAAACACACACAGTTTCACCAAGTTCGGGAAAGAAACTGGCTCCGAAGTTGAAACTTGGCCAGGAGTGGACTCCTATAAGTCCGAAACTTGGTAAGAACGATGAATATCTGACCTTTTACAGGTAAGATTCCCTTGGAATATTCTCCAAAACCCTTAAACACACAGAATTTCGCCAAGTTCGGGAAAGAAACTGGCTCCGAGGTCGAAACATGGCCAGGAGCGGACTCCTATAAGTCCGAAACTTGGTAAGAACGATGAATATCTGACCTTTTACAGGTAAGATTCACTTGGATTATTCTCCAAAAACCTTAAACACACACAGTTTCGCCAAACTCGGGAAAGAAACTTGTCCCGAGGTCGAAACCTGTCCAGGAGCAGACTCCTATAAGTCTGAAACTTGGTAAGAACGATGAATATCTGACCTTTTACAGATAAGATTCCCTTGGAATATTTTCCAAAAACCTTAAACACACACAGTTTCGCCAAGTTCGGGAAAGAAACTGACTCCGAGGTCGAAACCTGTAAAGGAGCGGACTCCTATAAGTCCGAAACTTGGTAAGAACGATGAATATCTGACCTTTTACAGGTAAGATTCCCTTGGAATATTCTCCAAAAACCTTAAACACACACAGTTTCGCCAAGTTCGGGAAAGAAACTAGTTCCGAGGTCGAAACCTGGCCAGGAGCGGACTCCTATAAGCCCGAAACTTGGTAAGAACGATGAATTTCTGACCTTTTACAGGTAATATTCAATATTCTCCAAAAACCTTAAACACACACAGTTTTTCCAAGTTCGGGAAAGAAACTGGCTCCTAGGTCGAAACCTGGCCAGGAGCGGACTTCTATAAGTCCTAAACTTGGTAAGAACGATGAATATCTGACCTTTTACAGGTAAGATTCCCTTGGAATATTCTCCAAAAACATTAAACACACACATTTTCGTCAAGTTCGGGAAAGAAACTACCTCCGAGGTCGAAACTTGGCCAGGAGAGGACTCCTATAAGTCCAAAACTTGGTATGAACGATGAATATCTGACCTTTCACAGGTAAGATTCCCTTGGAATTTTCTTCAAAAACCTTAAACACGCACATTTTCGTCAAGTTCGGGAAAGAAACTGGCTCCGAGGTCGAAACCTGGCAAGGAGCGGATTCCTATAAGTCCAAAACTTGGTAAGAACGATGAATATCTGACCTTTTACAGGTAATATTCCCTTGGAATATTCTCCAAAAACCTTAAAAACACAAGTGTCGCCAAGTTTGGGAAAGAAACTGGCTCCGAGGTCGAAACCTGGCCAGGGGAGGACTCCTATAACTTCTAATCTTGGTAAGAACGATGAATATCTGAACTTTTACAGTTAAGAGTCCCTTGGAATATTCTCCAAAACCCTTCAACACGCACATTTTCGTCAAGTTCGGGAAAAAAACTGGCTCCGAGGTCGAAACCTGGCCAGGAGCGGTCTCCTATAAGCCCGAAACTTGGTAAGAACGATGAATTTCTGACCTTTTACATGTAATATTCCCTTAAAATATTCTCCAAAAAACTTAAACACACAGTTTTGCCAAGTTCGGGAAAGAAACTGGCTCCTAGGTCGAAACCTGGCCAGGAGCGGACTCATATAAGTCCTAAACTTGGTAAGAACGATGAATATCTGACCTTTTACAGGTAAGATTCCCTTGCAATATTCTCCAAAAACCTTAAACACACACATTTTTGTCAAGTTCGGGAAAGAAACTACCCCCGAGGTCGAAACTTGGCCAGGATCGGCCTCCAATAAGTCCAAAACTTGGTATGAACGATGAATATCTGACCTTTTACAAGTAAGATTCCCTTGGAATATTCTCCAGAAACCTTAAACACGCACATTTTCGTCAAGTTAGGTAAAGAAACTGGTTCCGAAGTCGAAACCTGGCCAAGAGCGGACTCCTATAAGTCCAAAACTTGGTAAGAACGATGAATATCTAACCTTTTACAGGTAAGATTCCCTTGGAATATTCTCCAAAAACCTTAAACACACAGTTTCGCCAAGTTCGGGAAAGAAACTTGCTCCGAGGTCGAAACCTGGCCAGGAGCGAAGTCCTATAAGTTCTAAACTTGGTAAGAACGATGAATATCTGACCTTTTACAGGTAAGATTCCCTTGGAATATTTTCAAAAAACCTTACACACACACAGTTTCGTCAAGTTCGAGAAAGAAACTGGCTCCGAGGTCGAAACCTGGCCAGAAGCGGACTCATATAAGTCTGAAACTTGGTAAGAACGATGAATATCTGACCTTTTACAGGTAAGATTCCCTTGAAATATTCTCCCAAAACCTTAAACACACACAGTTTCACCAAGTTCGGGAAAGAAACTGGCTCCGAAGTCGAAACCTGGCCAGGAGTGGACTTCTATAAGTCCGAAACTTGGTAAGAACGATGAATATCTGACCTTTTACAAGTAATATTCCCTTGGATTATTTTCCAAAAACCTTAAACACACACAATTTCGCCAACTTCGGGAAAGAAACTGGCTCCAAGGTAGAAACCTGGCCAAGAGGGGACTCATATAAGTCCGAAACTTGGTAAGAACGATGAATATCTGACCTTTTACAGGAAAGATTCCCTAGGAATATTCTCCAAAAACCTTAAACAGAAACTGGCTCCGAGGTCGAAACCTGACCAGGAGCGGACTTCTATAAGTCCGAAACTTGGTAAGAACGATGAATATCTGACCTTTTACAGGTAAGATTCCCTTGGAATATTCTCCAAAAACCTTAAACACACACAGTTTCACCAAGTTCGGGAAAGAAACTGGCTCCGAAGTCGAAACCTGGCCAGGAGTGGACTTCTATAAGTCCGAAACTTGGTAAGAACGATGAATATCTGACCTTTTACAAGTAATATTCCCTTGGATTATTTTCCAAAAACCTTAAACACACACAATTTCGCCAACTTCGGGAAAGAAACTGGCTCCAAGGTAGAAACCTGGCCAAGAGGGGACTCATATAAGTCCTAAACTTGGTAAGAACGATGAATATCTGACCTTTTACAGGAAAGATTCCCTAGGAATATTCTCCAAAAACCTTAAACAGAAACTGGCTCCGAGGTCGAAACCTGACCAGGAGCGGACTTCTATAAGTCCGAAACTTGGTAAGAACGATGAATATCTGACCTTTTACAGGTAAGATTCCCTTGGAATATTCTCCAAAAACCTTAAACACACACAGTTTCGCCTAATTCGGGAAAGAAACTGGCTCCGAGGTCGAAACCTGACCAGGAGCGGACTCATATAAGTCTGAAACTTGGTAAGAACGATGAATATCTAACCTTTTACAGGTAAGATTCCCTTGGAATATTCTCCAAAAACCTTAAACACACAGTTTCGCCAAGTTCGGGAAAGAAACTTGCTCCGAGGTCGAAACCTGGCCAGGAGCGAAGTCCTATAAGTTCTAAACTTGGTAAGAACGATGAATATCTGACCTTTTACAGGTAAGATTCCCTTGGAATATTTTCAAAAAACCTTACACACACACAGTTTCGTCAAGTTCGAGAAAGAAACTGGCTCCGAGGTCGAAACCTGGCCAGAAGCGGACTCATATAAGTCTGAAACTTGGTAAGAACGATTAATATCTGACCTTTTACAGGTAAGATTCCCTTGAAATATTCTCCAAAAACCTTAAACACACACAGTTTCACCAAGTTCGGGAAAGAAACTGGCTCCGAAGTCGAAACCTGGCCAGGAGTGGACTTCTATAAGTCCGAAACTTGGTAAGAACGATGAATATCTGATCTTTTACAAGTAATATTCCCTTGGATTATTTTCCAAAAACCTTAAACACACACAATTTCGCCAACTTCGGGAAAGAAACTGGCTCCAAGGTAGAAACCTGGCCAAGAGGGGACTCATATAAGTCCTAAACTTGGTAAGAACGATGAATATCTGACCTTTTACAGGAAAGATTCCCTAGGAATATTCTCCAAAAACCTTAAAGAGAAACTGGCTCCGAGGTCGAAACCTGACCAGGAGCGGACTTCTATAAGTCCGAAACTTGGTAAGAACGATGAATATCTGACCTTTTACAGGTAAGATTCCCTTGGAATATTCTCCAAAAACCTTAAACACACACAGTTTCGCCTAATTCGGGAAAGAAACTGGCTCCGAGGTCGAAACCTGACCAGGAGCGGACTCATATAAGTCTGAAACTTGGTAAGAACGATGAATATCTAACCTTTTACAGGTAAGATTCCCTTGGAATATTCTCCAAAAACCTTAAACACACAGTTTCGCCAAGTTCGGGAAAGAAACTTGCTCCGAGGTCGAAACCTGGCCAGGAGCGAAGTCCTATAAGTTCTAAACTTGGTAAGAACGATGAATATCTGACCTTTTACAGGTAAGATTCCCTTGGAATATTTTCAAAAAACCTTACACACACACAGTTTCGTCAAGTTCGAGAAAGAAACTGGCTCCGAGGTCGAAACCTGGCCAGAAGCGGACTCATATAAGTCTGAAACTTGGTAAGAACGATTAATATCTGACCTTTTACAGGTAAGATTCCCTTGAAATATTCTCCAAAAACCTTAAACACACACAGTTTCACCAAGTTCGGGAAAGAAACTGGCTCCGAAGTCGAAACCTGGCCAGGAGTGGACTTCTATAAGTCCGAAACTTGGTAAGAACGATGAATATCTGATCTTTTACAAGTAATATTCCCTTGGATTATTTTCCAAAAACCTTAAACACACACAATTTCGCCAACTTCGGGAAAGAAACTGGCTCCAAGGTAGAAACCTGGCCAAGAGGGGACTCATATAAGTCCTAAACTTGGTAAGAACGATGAATATCTGACCTTTTACAGGAAAGATTCCCTAGGAATATTCTCCAAAAACCTTAAACAGAAACTGGCTCCGAGGTCGAAACCTGACCAGGAGCGGACTTCTATAAGTCCGAAACTTGGTAAGAACGATGAATATCTGACCTTTTACAGGTAAGATTCCCTTGGAATATTCTCCAAAAACCTTAAACACACACAGTTTCGCCTAATTCGGGAAAGAAACTGGCTCCGAGGTCGAAACCTGACCAGGAGCGGACTCATATAAGTCTGAAACTTGGTAAGAACGATGAATATCTGACCTTTTACAGGTATGATTTCCTTGGAATATTCTCCAAAAACATTAAACCCGCAAAGTTTCACCAAGTTCGGGAAAAGAAACTGACTTCGAGGTCGAAACCTGGCCAGGAGCGGACTCCTATAAGTCCGAAACTTGGTAAGAACGATGAATATCTGACCTTTTAAAGGTAAGATTCCCTTGGATTATTATCCAAAAACCTTAAACACACACAGTTTCGCCAAACTCGGGAAAGAAACTTGTCCCGAGGTCGAAACCTGGCCAGGAGCAGACTCAAAGAAGTCTGAAACTAGGTAAGAACGATGAATATCTGACCTTTTACAGATAAGATTCCCTTGGAATATTTTCCAAAAACCTTAAACACACACAGTTTCCCCAAGTTCGGGAAAGAAACTGACTCCGAGGTCGAAACCTGTCAAGGAGCGGACTCCTATAAGTCCGAAACTTGGTAAGAACGATGAATATCTGACCTTTTACAGGTAAGATTCCCTTGGAATATTCTCCAAAAACCTTAAACACACACAGATTCGCCAAGTTCGGGAAAGAATCTAGTTCCGAGGTCGAAACCTGGCCAGGAGCGGACTCCTATAAGCCCGAAACTTGGTAAGAATGATGAATTTCTGACCTTTTACAGGTAATATTCAATATTCTCCAAAAACCTTAAACACACACAGTTTCATCAAGTTCGGGAAAAAAACTGGCTCCAAGGTCGAAACCTGGCCAGGAGCGTACTCTTATAAGTCCTAAACTTGGTAAGAACGATGAATATCTGACCTTTTACAGGAAAGATTCCCTTGGAATATTCTCCAAAAACCTAAAACATACACAGTTTCGCCAAGTTCGGGAAAGAAACTGGCTCCGATGTCGAAACCTGGCCAGGAGCGGACTTCTATAAGTCCGAAACTTGGTAAGAACGATGAATATCTGACCTTTTACAGGTAATATTCCCTTGGAATATTCTCCATAAACCTTAAACACACACAGTTTCGCCAAGTTTGGGAAATAAACTGGCTCCAAGGTAGAAACCTGTCCAGGAGTGGACTCATATAAGTCCTAAACTTGGTAAGAACGATGAATATCTGACCTTTAACAGGTAAGATTCCCTTGGAATATTCTCCAAAAACCTTAAAAACACACAGTGTCGCCAAGTTGGGGAAAGAAACTGGCTCCGAGGTCGAAACCTGGCCAGGAGAGGACTCCTATAACTCCTAATCTTGGTAAGAACGATGAATATCTGAACTTTTACAGGTAAGAGTCCCTTGGAATATTCTCCAAAACCCTTCAACACGCACATTTTCGTCAAGTTCGGGAAAAAAACTGGCTCCGAGGTCGAAACCTGGCCAGGAGCGGTCTCCTATAAGCCCGAAACTTGGTAAGAACGATGAATTTCTGACCTTTTACAGGTAATATTCCCTTGGAATATTCTCCAAAAACCTTAAACACACACAGTTTTGCCAAGTTCGGGAAAGAAACTGGCTCCTAGGTCGAAACCTGGCCAGGAGCGGAGTTCTATAAGTCCTAAACTTGGTAAGATCGATGAATATCTGACCTTTTACAGGTAAGATTCCATTGGAATATTCTCCAAAAACCTTAAACACACACAGTTTCGCCAAGTTCGGGAAAAAAACAAGCTCTGAGGTCGAAACCTGGCCAGAAGCGGACTCATATAAGTCTGAAACTTGGTAAGAACGATGAATATCTGACCTTTTACAGGTAAGATTCCCTTTGAATATTCTCCAAAAACCTTAAACACACACAGTTTCACCAAGTTCGGGAAAGAAACTGGCTCCAAAGTTGAAACCTGGCCAGGAGTGGACTCCTATTAGTCCGAAACTTGGTAAGAACGATGAATATCTGACCTTTTACAGGTAAGATTCCCTTGGAATATTCTCCAAAACCCTTAAACACACAGAATTTCGCCAAGTTCAGGAAAGAAACTGGCTCCGAGGTCGAAACATGGCCAGGAGCGGACTCCTATAAGTCTGAAACTTGGTAAGAACGATGAAAATCTGACCTTTTACATGTAAGATTCCTTTGGAATATTCTCTAAAAACCTTAAACACACACAGTTTCGCCAAGTTCGGGAAAGAAACTGGCTCCGAGGTAGAAACCTGGCCAGGAGCGGACACATATAATTCCGAAACTTGGTAAGAATAACGAATATTTGACCTTTTAAAGGTAAGATTCCCTTGTATTATTCTTCAAAAACCTTAAACACACAAAGTTTCGCCAACTTCGGGAAAGAAACTGGCTCCAAGGTCGAAACTTGGCCAAGAGCGGACTCATATAAGTCTGAAACTTGGTAGGAACGATGAATATCTGACCTTTTAAAGGAAAGATTCCCTTGGAATATTCTCCAAAAACCATAAACAAACACGGTTTCTCCAAGTTCGGGAACGAAACTGGCTCCGAGGTCGAAACCTGACCAGGAGCGGACTTCTATAAGTCTGAAACTTGGTAAGAACGATGAATATCTGACCTTTTATAGGTAATATTCCCTTGGAATATTCTCCAAAAACCTTAAACACACACAATTTCACCAAGTTCGGGAAAAAAACTGGCTCTGAGGTCGAAACCTAGCCAGGAGCGGACTCATATATTCTGAAACTTGGTAAGAACGATGAATATCTGACCTTTTAAAGGCAAGATTCCCTTGGATTATTCTCCAAAACCTTAAACACACACAGTTTCATCATGTTCGGGAAAAAACCTGGATCCAAGGTCGAAGCCTGGCCAGGAGCGGACTCCTATAAGTCCTAAACTTGGTAAGAACGATGAATATCTGACCTTTTACAGGAAAGATTCCCTTGGAATATTCTTCTAAAACCTTAGACATACACAGTTTCGCCAAGTTCGGGAAAGAAACTGGCTCCGATGTCGAAACCTGGCCAGGAGCGGACTTCTATAAGTCCGAAACTTGGTAAGAACGATGAATATCAGACCTTTTACAGGTAATATTCCCTTGGAATATTCTCCATAAACCTTAAACACACACAGTTTCGCCAAGTTCGGGAAATAAACTGGCTCCGAGGTCGAAAACTGGCCAGGAGAGGACTCCTAAACTTGGTAAGAACGATGAATATCTGACCTTTTACAGGTAAGATTCCCTTGGAATATTCTCCAAAAACCTTAAACACACACAGTTTCGCCAAGTTCGGGAAAGAAACTGGCTCCGAGGTCGAAACCTGTCTAGGAGCGGACTCCTATAAGTCCGAAACTTGGTAAGAACGATGAATATCTTACCTTTTACAGATAAGATTCCCTTGGAATATTCTCCAAAAACCTTAAACACACACAGTTTCGCCAAGTTCGGGAAAGAAACTTGTCCCGAGGTCGAAACCTGGCCAGGAGCGGACTCCTAT
This sequence comes from Papaver somniferum, assembly GCF_003573695.1. Taxonomy (NCBI): domain Eukaryota; kingdom Viridiplantae; phylum Streptophyta; class Magnoliopsida; order Ranunculales; family Papaveraceae; genus Papaver; species Papaver somniferum. Next base: position 117,615,318 of record NC_039363.1, read on the forward strand.
AAGTCTGAAACTTGGTAAGAACGATGAATATATGACCTTTTACAGATAAGATTCCCTTGGAATATTTTCCAAAAACCTTAAACACACACAGTTTCGCCAAGTTCGGGAAAGAAACTAACTCCGAGGTCGAAACCTGTCCATGAGCGGACTCCTATAAGTCCGAAACTTGGTAAGAACGATGAATATCTGACCTTTTACAGGTAATATTCCCTTGGAATATTCTCCAAAAACCTTAAACACACACAATTTCGCCAACTTCGGGAAAGAAACTGACTTCGAGGTCGAAACCTGTCCAATAGCGGACTCCTATAAGTCCGAAACTTGGTAAGAACGATGAATATTTGACCTTTTACAGATAAGATTCCCTTGGAATATTTTCCAAAAACCTTAAACACACACAGTTTTTCCAAGTTCGGGAAAGAAACTGGCTCCTAGGTCGAAACCTGGCCAGGAGCGGACTCATATAAGTCCTAAACTTGGTAAGAACGATGAATATCTGACCTTTTACAGGTAAGATTCCCTTGGAATATTCTCCAAAAACCTTAAACACACACATTTTTGTCAAGTTCGGGAAAGAAACTACCCCCGAGGTCGAAACTTGGCCAGGAGCGGCCTCCAATAAGTCCAAAACTTGGTATGAACGATGAATATCTGACCTTTTACAAGTAAGATTCCCTTGGAATATTCTCCAAAAACCTTAAACACGCACATTTTCGTCAAGTTAGGTAAAGAAACTGGTTCCGAGGTCGAAACCTGGCCAGGAGCGGACTCCTATAAGTCCAAAACTTGGTAAGAACGATGAATATCTAACCTTTTACAGGTAAGATTCCCTTGGAATATTCTCCAAAAACCTTAAACACACAGTTTCGCCAAGTTCGGGAAAGAAACTTGCTCCGAGGTCGAAACCTGGCCAGGAGCGAAGTCCTATAAGTTCTAAACTTGGTAAGAACGATGAATATCTGACCTTTTACAGGTAAGATTCCCTTGGAATATTTTCCAAAAACCTTACACACACACAGTTTCGTCAAGTTCGGGAAAGAAACTGGCTCCGAGGTCGAAACCTGGCCAGAAGCGGACTCATATAAGTCTGAAACTTGGTAAGAACGATGAATATCTGACCTTTTACAGGTAAGATTCCCTTGAATTATTCTCCAAAAACCTTAAACACACACAGTTTCACCAAGTTCGGGAAAGAAACTGGCTCCGAAGTCGAAACCTGGCCAGGAGTGGACTTCTATAAGTCCGAAACTTGGTAAGAACGATGAATATCTGACCTTTTACAAGTAATATTCCCTTGGATTATTTTCCAAAAACCTTAAACACACACAATTTCGCCAACTTCGGGAAAGAAACTGGCTCCAAGGTAGAAACCTGGCCAAGAGGGGACTCATATAAGTCCGAAACTTGGTAAGAACGATGAATATCTGACCTTTTACAGGAAAGATTCCCTAGGAATATTCTCCAAAAACCTTAAACAGAAACTGGCTCCGAGGTCGAAACCTGACCAGGAGCGGACTTCTATAAGTCCGAAACTTGGTAAGAACGATGAATATCTGACCTTTTACAGGTAAGATTCCCTTGGAATATTCTCCAAAAACCTTAAACACACACAGTTTCACCAAGTTCGGGAAAGAAACTGGCTCCGAAGTCGAAACCTGGCCAGGAGTGGACTTCTATAAGTCCGAAACTTGGTAAGAACGATGAATATCTGACCTTTTACAAGTAATATTCCCTTGGATTATTTTCCAAAAACCTTAAAAACACACAATTTCGCCAACTTCGGGAAAGAAACTGGCTCCAAGGTAGAAACCTGGCCAAGAGGGGACTCAGATAAGTCCGAAACTTGGTAAGAACGATGAATATCTGACCTTTTACAGGAAAGATTCCCTAGGAATATTCTCCAAAAACCTTAAACAGAAACTGGCTCTGAGGTCGAAACCTGACCAGGAGCGGACTTCTATAAGTCCGAAACTTGGTAAGAACGATGAATATCTGACCTTTTACAGGTAAGATTCCCTTGGAATATTCTCCAAAAACCTTAAACACACACAGTTTCGCCTAATTCGGGAAAGAAACTGGCTCCGAGGTCGAAACCTGACCAGGAGCGGACTCATATAAGTCTGAAACTTGGTAAGAACGATGAATATCTTACCTTTTACAGGTAAGATTTCCTTGGAATATTCTCCAAAAACATTAAACCCGCAAAGTTTCACCAAGTTCGGGAAAAGAAACTGACTTCGAGGTCGAAACCTGGCCAGGAGCGGACTCCTATAAGTCCGAAACTTGGTAAGAACGATGAATATCTGACCTTTTAAAGGTAAGATTCCATTGGATTATTATCCAAACTCGTGAAAGAAACTTGTCCCGAGGTCGAAACTTGGCCAGGAGCAGACTCCTATAAGTCTGAAACTTGGTAAGAACGATGAATATCTGACCTTTTACAGATAAGATTCCCTTGGAATATTTTCCAAAAACCTTAAACACACACAGTTTCGCCAAGTTCGGGAAAGAAACTGACTCCGAGGTCGAAACCTGTCAAGGAGCGGACTCCTATAAGTCCGAAACTTGGTAAGAACGATGAATATCTGACCTTTTACAGGTAAGATTCCCTTGGAATATTCTCCAAAAACCTTAAACACACACAGTTTCGCCAAGTTCGGGAAAGAAACTAGTTCCGACGTCGAAACCTGGCCAGGAGCGGACTCCTATAAGCCCGAAACTTGGTAAGAACGATGAATTTCTGACCTTTTACAGTTAATATTCAATATTCTCCAAAAACCTTAAACACACAGTTTTTCCAAGTTCGGGAAAGAAACTGGCTCCTAGGTCGAAACCTGGCCAGGAGCGGACTCCTATAAGTCCTAAACTTGGTAAGAACGATGAATATCTGACCTTTTACAGGTAAGATTCCCTTGGAATATTCTCCAAAAACCTTAAACACACACATTTTCGTCAAGTTCGGGAAAGAAACTACCTCCGAGGTCGAAACTTGGCCAGGAGAGGACTCCTATAAGTCCAAAACTTGGTATGAACGATGATATCTGACCTTTCACAGGTAAGATTCCCTTGGAATTTTCTTCAAAAACCTTAAACACGCACATTTTCGTCAAGTTCGGGAAAGAAACTGGCTCCGAGGTCGAAACCTGGCAAGGAGCGGATTCCTATAAGTCCAAAACTTGGTAAGAACGATGAATATCTGACCTTTTACAGGTAATATTCCCTTGGAATATTCTCCAAAAACCTTAAAAATACAAGTGTCGCCAAGTTTGGGAAAGAAACTGGCTCCGAGGTCGAAACCTGGCCAGGGGAGGACTCCTATAACTTCTAATCTTGGTAAGAACGATGAATATCTGAACTTTTACAGGTAAGAGTCGCTTGGAATATTCTCCAAAACCCTTCAACACGCACATTTTCGTCAAGTTCGGGAAAAAAACTGGCTCCGAGGTCGAAACCTGGCCAGGAGCGGTCTCCTATAAGCCCGAAACTTGGTAAGAACGATGAATTTCTGACCTTTTACAGGTAATATTCCCTTAAAATATTCTCCAAAAAACTTAAACACACAGTTTTGCCAAGTTCGGGAAAGAAACTGGCTCCTAGGTCGAAACCTGGCCAGGAGCGGACTCATATAAGTCCTAAACTTGGTAAGAACGATGAATATCTGACCTTTTACAGGTAAGATTCCCTTGGAATATTCTCCAAAAACCTTAAACACACACATTTTTGTCAAGTTCGGGAAAGAAACTACCCCCGAGGTCGAAACTTGGCCAGGATCGGCCTCCAATAAGTCCAAAACTTGGTATGAACGATGAATATCTGACCTTTTACAAGTAAGATTCCCTTGGAATATTCTCCAAAAACCTTAAACACGCACATTTTCGTCAAGTTAGGTAAAGAAACTGGTTCCGAGGTCGAAACCTGGCCAGGAGTGGACTCCTATAAGTCCAAAACTTGGTAAGAACGATGAATATCTAACCTTTTACAGGTAAGATTCCTTTGGAATATTCTCCAAAAACCTTAAACACACAGTTTCGCCAAGTTCGGGAAAGAAACTTGCTCCGAGGTCGAAACCTGGACAGGAGAGAAGTCCTATAAGTTCTAAACTTGGTAAGAACGATGAATATCTGACCTTTTACAGGTAAGATTCCCTTGGAATATTTTCCAAAAACCTTACACACACACAGTTTCGTCAAGTTCGGGAAAGAAACTGGCTCCGAGGTCGAAACCTGGCCAGAAGCGGACTCATATAAGTCTGAAACTTGGTAAAAACGATGAATATCTGACCTTTTACAGGTAAGATTCCCTTGAAATATTCTCCAAAAACCATAAACACACACAGTTTCACTAAGTTCGGGAAAGAAACTGGCTCCAAAGTCGAAACCTGGCCAGGAGTGGACTTCTATAAGTCCGAAACTTGGTAAGAACGATGAATATCTGACCTTTTACAAGTAATATTCCCTTGGATTATTTTCCAAAAACCTTAAACACACACAATTTCGCCAACTTCGGGAAAGAAACTGGCTCCAAGGTAGAAACCTGGCCAAGAGGGGACTCATATAAGTCCGAAACTTGGTAAGAACGATGAATATCTGACCTTTTACAGGAAAGATTCCCTAGGAATATTCTCCAAAAACCTTAAACAGAAACTGGCTCCGAGGTCGAAACCTGACCAGGAGCGGACTTCTATAAGTCCGAAACTTGGTAAGAACGATGAATATCTGACCTTTTACAGGTAAGATTCCCTTGAATTATTCTCCAAAAACCTTAAACACACACAGTTTCACCAAGTTCGGGAAAGAAACTGGCTCCGAAGTCGAAACCTGGCCAGGAGTGGACTTCTATAAGTCCGAAACTTGGTAAGAACGATGAATATCTGACCTTTTACAAGTAATATTCCCTTGGATTATTTTCCAAAAACCTTAAACACACAGAATTTCGCCAACTTCGGGAAAGAAACTGGCTCCAAGGTAGAAACCTGGCCAAGAGGGGACTCATATAAGTCCGAAACTTGGTAAGAACGATGAATATCTGACCTTTTACAGGAAAGATTCCCTAGGAATATTCTCCAAAAACCTTAAACAGAAACTGGCTCCGAGGTCGAAACCTGACCAGGAGCGGACTTCTATAAGTCCGAAACTTGGTAAGAACGATGAATATCTGACCTTTTACAGGTAAGATTCCCTTGAATTATTCTCCAAAAACCTTAAACACACACAGTTTCACCAAGTTCGGGAAAGAAACTGGCTCCGAAGTCGAAACCTGGCCAGGAGTGGACTTCTATAAGTCCGAAACTTGGTAAGAACGATGAATATCTGACCTTTTACAAGTAATATTCCCTTGGATTATTTTCCAAAAACCTTAAACACACAGAATTTCGCCAACTTCGGGAAAGAAACTGGCTCCAAGGTAGAAACCTGGCCAAGAGGGGACTCATATAAGTCCGAAACTTGGTAAGAACGATGAATATCTGACCTTTTACAGGAAAGATTCCCTAGGAATATTCTCCAAAAACCTTAAACAGAAACTGGCTCCGAGGTCGAAACCTGACCAGGAGCGGACTTCTATAAGTCCGAAACTTGGTAAGAACGATGAATATCTGACCTTTTACAGGTAAGATTCCCTTGGAATATTCTCTAAAAACCTTAAACACACACAGTTTCGCCTAATTCGGGAAAGAAACTGGCTCCGAGGTCGAAACCTGACCAGGAGCGGACTCATATAAGTCTGAAAGTTGGTAAGAACGATGAATATCTGACCTTTTACAGGTAAGATTTCCTTGGAATATTCTCCAAAAACATTAAACCCGCAAAGTTTCACCAAGTTCGGGAAAAGAAACTGACTTCGAGGTCGAAACCTGGCCAGGAGCGGACTCCTATAAGTCCGAAACTTGGTAAGAACGATGAATATCTGACCTTTTAAAGGTAAGATTCCATTGGATTATTATCCAAAAACCTTAAACACACACAGTTTCGCCAAACTCGTGAAAGAAACTTGTCCCGAGGTCGAAACTTGGCCAGGAGCAGACTCCTATAAGTCTGAAACTTGGTAAGAACGATGAATATCTGACCTTTTACAGATAAGATTCCCTTGGAATATTTTCCAAACACCTTAAACACACACAGTTTCGCCAAGTTCGGGAAAGAAACTGACTCCGAGGTCGAAACCTGTCAAGGAGCGGACTCCTATAAGTCCGAAACTTGGTAAGAACGATGAATATCTGACCTTTTACAGGTAAGATTCCCTTGGAATATTCTCCAAAAACCTTAAACACACACAGTTTCGCCAAGTTCGGGAAAGAAACTAGTTCCGAGGTCGAAACCTGGCCAGGAGCGGACTCCTATAAGCCCGAAACTTGGTAAGAACGATGAATTTCTGACCTTTTACAGTTAATATTCAATATTCTCCAAAAACCTTAAACACACACAGTTTTTCCAAGTTCGGGAAAGAAACTGGCTCCTAGGTCGAAACCTGGCCAGGAGCGGACTCCTATAAGTCCTAAACTTGGTAAGAACGATGAATATCTGACCTTTTACAGGTAAGATTCCCTTGGAATATTCTCCAAAAACCTTAAACACACACATTTTCGTCAAGTTCGGGAAAGAAACTACCTCCGAGGTCGAAACTTGGCCAGGAGAGGACTCCTATAAGTCCAAAACTTGGTATGAACGATGAATATCTGACCTTTCACCCTTGGAATTTTCTTCAAAAACCTTAAACACGCACATTTTCGTCAAGTTCGGGAGAGAAACTGGCTCCGAGGTCGAAACCTGGCAAGGAGCGGATTCCTATAAGTCCAAAACTTGGTAAGAACGATGAATATATGACCTTTTACAGGTAATATTCCCTTGGAATATTCTCCAAAAACCTTAAAAATACAAGTGTCGCCAAGTTTGGGAAAGAAACTGGCTCCGAGGTCGAAACCTGGCCAGGGGAGGACTCCTATAACTTCTAATCTTGGTAAGAACGATGAATATCTGAACTTTTACAGGTAAGAGTCGCTTGGAATATTCTCCAAAACCCTTCAACACGCACATTTTCGTCAAGTTCGGGAAAAAAACTGGCTCCGAGGTCGAAACCTGGCCAGGAGCGGTCTCCTATAAGCCCGAAACTTGGTAAGAACGATGAATTTCTGACCTTTTACAGGTAATATTCCCTTAAAATATTCTCCAAAAAACTTAAACACACAGTTTTGCCAAGTTCGGGAAAGAAACTGGCTCCTAGGTCGAAACCTGGCCAGAAGCGGACTCATATAAGTCCTAAACTTGGTAAGAACGATGAATATCTGACCTTTTACAGGTAAGATTCCCTTGGAATATTCTCCAAAAACCTTAAACACACACATTTTTGTCAAGTTCGGGAAAGAAACTGCCCCCCAGGTCGAAACTTGGCCAGGATCGGCCTCCAATAAGTCCAAAACTTGGTATGAACGATGAATATCTGACCTTTTACAAGTAAGATTCCCTTGGAATATTCTCCAAAAACCTTAAACACGCACATTTTCGTCAAGTTAGGTAAAGAAACTGGTTCCGAGGTCGAAACCTGGCCAGGAGTGGACTCCTATAAGTCCAAAACTTGGTAAGAACGATGAATATCTAACCTTTTACAGGTAAGATTCCTTTGGAATATTCTCCAAAAACCTTAAACACACAGTTTCGCCAAGTTCGGGAAAGAAACTTGCACCGAGGTCGAAACCTGGACAGGAGCGAAGTCCTATAAGTTCTAAACTTGGTAAGAACGATGAATATCTGACCTTTTACAGGTAAGATTCCCTTGGAATATTTTCCAAAAACCTTACACACACACAGTTTCGTCAAGTTCGGGAAAGAAACTGGCTCCGAGGTCGAAACCTGGCCAGAAGCGGACTCATATAAGTCTGAAACTTGGTAAGAACGATGAATATCTGACCTTTTACAGGTAAGATTCCCTTGAAATATTCTCCAAAAACCTTAAACACACACAGTTTCACTAAGTTCGGGAAAGAAACTGGCTCCAAAGTCGAAACCTGGCCAGGAGTGGACTTCTATAAGTCCGAAACTTGGTAAGAACGATGAATATCTGACCTTTTACAAGTAATATTCCCTTGGATTATTTTCCAAAAACCTTAAACACACACAATTTCGCCAACTTCGGGAAAGAAACTGGCTCCAAGGTAGAAACCTGGCCAAGAGGGGACTCATATAAGTCCGAAACTTGGTAAGAACGATGAATATCTGACGTTTTACAGGAAAGATTCCCTAGGAATATTCTCCAAAAACCTTAAACAGAAACTGGCTCCGAGGTCGAAACCTGACCAGGAGCGGACTTCTATAAGTCCGAAACTTGGTAAGAACGATGAATATCTGACCTTTTACAGGTAAGATTCCCATGGAATATTCTCCAAAAACCTTAAACACACACAGTTTCGCCTAATTCGGGAAAGAAACTGGCTCCGAGGTCGAAACCTGACCAGGAGCGGACTCATATAAGTCTGAAACTTGGTAAGAACGATGAATATCTAACCTTTTACAGGTAAGATTTCCTTGGAATATTCTCCAAAAACATTAAACCCGCAAAGTTTCACCAAGTTCGGGAAAAGAAACTGACTTCGAGGTCGAAACCTGGCCAGGAGTGGACTCCTATAAGTCCGAAACTTGGTAAGAACGATGAGTATCTGACCTTTTAAAGGTAAGATTCCCTTGGATTATTATCCAAAAACCTTAAACACACACAGTTTCGCCAAACTCGGGAAAGAAACTTGTCCCGAGGTCGAAACCTGTCAAGGAGCGGACTCCTATAAGTCCGAAACTTGGTAAGAACGATGAATATCTGACCTTTTACAGGTAAGATTCCCTTGGAATATTCTCCAAAAACCTTAAACACACACAGTTTCGCCAAGTTCGGGAAAGAAACTAGTTCCGAGGTCGAAACCTGGCCAGGAGCGGACTCCTATAAGTCCTAAACTTGGTAAGAACGATGAATATCTGACCTTTTACAGGTAAGATTCCCTTGGAATATTCTCCAAAAACCTTAAACACACACATTTTCGTCAAGTTCGGGAAAGAAACTACCTCCGAGGTCGAAACTTGGCCAGGAGAGGACTCCTATAAGTCCAAAACTTGGTATGAACGATGAATATCTGACCTTTCACAGGTAAGATTCCCTTGGAATTTTCTTCAAAAACCTTAAACACGCACATTTTCGTCAAGTTCGGGAAAGAAACTGGCTCCGAGGTCGAAACCTGGCAAGGAGCGGATTCCTATAAGTCCAAAACTTGGTAAGAACGATGAATATCTGACCTTTTACAGGTAATATTCCCTTGGAATATTCTCCAAAAACCTTAAAAACACAAGTGTCGCCAAGTTTGGGAAAGAAACTGGCTCCGAGGTCGAAACCTGGCCAGGGGAGGACTCCTATAACTTCTAATCTTGGTAAGAACGATGAATATCTGACCTTTTACAGGTAAGATTCCCTTGGAATATTCTCCAAAAACCTTAAACACACACAATTTCGCCAAGTTCGGGAAAGAAACTGACTTCGAGGTCGAAACCTGTCCAATAGCGGACTCCTATAAGTCCGAAACTTGGTAAGAACGATGAATATTTGACCTTTTATAGATAAGATTCCCTTGGAATATTTTCCAAAAACCTTAAACACACACAGTTTTTCCAAGTTCGGGAAAGAAACTGGCTCCTAGGTCGAAACCTGGCCAGGAGCGGACTCATATAAGTCCTAAACTTGGTAAGAACGATGAATATCTGACCTTTTACAGGTAAGATTCCCTTGGAATATTCTCCAAAAACCTTAAACACACACATTTTTGTCAAGTTCGGGAAAGAAACTACCCCCGAGGTCGAAACTTGGCCAGGAGCGGCCTCCAATAAGTCCAAAACTTGGTATGAACGATGAATATCTGACCTTTTACAAGTAAGATTCCCTTGGAATATTCTCCAAAAACCTTAAACACGCACATTTTCGTCAAGTTAGGTAAAGAAACTGGTTCCGAGGTCGAAACCTGGCCAGGAGCGGACTCCTATAAGTCCAAAACTTGGTAAGAACGATGAATATCTAACCTTTTACAGGTAATATTCCCTTGGAATATTCTCCAAAAACCTTAAACACACAGTTTCGCCAAGTTCGGGAAAGAAACTTTCTCCGAGGTCGAAACCTGGCCAGGAGCGAAGTCCTATAAGTTCTAAACTTGGTAAGAACGATGAATATCTGACCTTTTACAGGTAAGATTCCCTTGGAATATTTTCCAAAAACCTTACACACACACAGTTTCGTCAAGTTCGGGAAAGAAACTGGCTCCGAGGTCGAAACCTGGCCAGAAGCGGACTCATATAAGTCTGAAACTTGGTAAGAACGATGAATATCTGACCTTTTACAGGTAAGATTCCCTTGAATTATTCTCCAAAAACCTTAAACACACACAGTTTCACCAAGTTCGGGAAAGAAACTGGCTCCGAAGTCGAAACCTGGCCAGGAGTGGACTTCTATAAGTCCGAAACTTGGTAAGAACGATGAATATCTGACCTTTTACAAGTAATATTCCCTTGGATTATTTTCCAAAAACCTTAAACACACACAATTTCGCCAACTTCGGGAAAGAAACTGGCTCCAAGGTAGAAACCTGGCCAAGAGGGGACTCAGATAAGTCCGAAACTTGGTAAGAACGATGAATATCTGACCTTTTACAGGAAAGATTCCCTAGGAATATTCTCCAAAAACCTTAAACAGAAACTGGCTCCGAGGTCGAAACCTGACCAGGAGCGGACTTCTATAAGTCCGAAACTTGGTAAGAACGATGAATATCTGACCTTTTACAGGTAAGATTCCCTTGGAATATTCTCCAAAAACCTTAAACACACACAGTTTCGCCTAATTCGGGAAAGAAACTGGCTCCGAGGTCGAAACCTGACCAGGAGCGGACTCATATAAGTCTGAAACTTGGTAAGAACGATGAATATCTTACCTTTTACAGGTAAGATTTCCTTGGAATATTCTCCAAAAACATTAAACCCGCAAAGTTTCACCAAGTTCGGGAAAAGAAACTGACTTCGAGGTCGAAACCTGGCCAGGAGCGGACTCCTATAATTCCGAAACTTGGTAAGAACGATGAATATCTGACCTTTTAAAGGTAAGATTCCCTTGGATTATTATCCAAAAACCTTAAACACACACAGTTTCGCCAAACTCGGAAAAGAAACTTGTCCCGAGGTCGAAACCTGGCCAGGAGCAGACTCCTATAAGTCTGAAACTTGGTAAGAACGATGAATATCTGACCTTTTACAGATAAGATTCCCTTGGAATATTTTCCAAAAACCTTAAACACACACAGTTTCGCCAAGTTCGGGAAAGAAACTGACTCCGAGGTCGAAACCTGTCAAGGAGCGGACTCCTATAAGTCCGAAACCTGGTAAGAACGATGAATATCTGACCCTTTACAGGTAAGATTCCCTTGGAATATTCTCCAAAAACCTTAAACACACACAGTTTCGCCAAGTTCGGGAAAGAATCTAGTTCCGAGGTCGAAACCTGGTCAGGAGCGGACTCCTATAAGCCCGAAACTTGGTAAGAACGATGAATTTCTGACCTTTTACAGGTAATATTCAATATTTTCCAAAAACCTTAAACACACACAGTTTTTCCAAGTTCGGGAAAGAAACTGGCTCCTAGGTCGAAACCTGGCTAGGAGAGGACTCCTATAATTCCTAAACTTGGTAAGAACGATGAATATCTGACCTTTTACAGGTAAGATTCCCTTGGAATATTCTCCAAAAACCTTAAACACACACATTTTTGTCAAGTTCGGGAAAGAAACTACCTCCGAGGTCGAAACTTGGCCAGGAGCGGACTCCTATAAGTCCAAAACTTGGTATGAACGATGAATATCTGACCTTTCACAGGTAAGATTCCCTTGGAATTTTCTTCAAAAACCTTAAACACGCACATTTTCGTCAAGTTCGGGAAAGAAACTGGCTCCGAGGTCGAAACCTGGCAAGGAGCGGATTCCTATAAGTCCAAAACTTGGTAAGAACGATGAATATCTGACCTTTTACAGGTAATATTCCCTTGGAATATTCTCCAAAAACCTTAAAAACACAAGTGTCGCCAATTTTGGGAAAGAAACTGGCTCCGAGGTCGAAACCTGGCCAGGGGAGGACTCCTATAACTTCTAATCTTGGTAAGAACGATGAATATCTGAACTTTTACAGGTAAGAGTCCCTTGGAATATTCTCCAAAACCCTTCAACACGCACATTTTCGTCAAGTTCGGGAAAAAAACTGGCTCCGAGGTCGAAACCTGGCCAGGAGCGGTCTCCTATAAGCCCGAAACTTGGTAAGAAGGATGAATTTCTGACCTTTTACAGGTAATATTCCCTTAAAATATTCTCCAAAAAACTTAAACACATAGTTTTGCCAAGTTTATGAAAGAAACTGGCTCCTAGGTCGAAACCTGGCCAGGAGCGGAGTCCTATAAGTCCTAAACTTGGTAAGATCGATGAATATCTGACCTTTTACAAGTAAGATTCCATTATAATATTTTCCAAAAACCTTAAACACACACAGTTTCACCAAGTTCGGGAAAGAAACAGGCTCCGAGGTCGAAACCTGGCCAGAAGCGGACTCATATATGTCTGAAACTTGGTAAGAACAATGAATATCTGACCTTTTACAGGTAAGATTCCCTTTGAATATTCTCCAAAAACCTTAAACACACACAGTTTCACCAAGTTCGGGAAAGAAACTGGATCCGAAGTTGAAACATGTCCAGGAGTGGACTCCTATAAGTCCTAAACTTGGTAAGAACGATGAATATCTGACCTTTTACAAGTAAGATTCCCTTGGAATATTCTCCAAAACCCTTAAACACACACAATTTCGCCAAGTTCGGGAAAGAAACTGGCTCCGAGGTCGAAACATGGCTAGGAGCGGACTCCTATAAGTCTGAAACTTGGTAAGAACGATGAAAATATGACCTTTTACATGTAACATTCCCTTGGAATATTCTCCAAAAACCTTAAACACACACATGTTCGCCAAGTTCGGGAAAGAAACTGGCTCCGAGGTCGAAACCTGGCTAGGAACGGACACATATAATTCCGAAACTTGGTAAAAATGACGAATATTTGACCTTTTAAAGGTAAGATTCCCTTGGATTATTCTTCAAAAACCTTAAACACACAAATTTTCGCCAACTTCGGGAAAGAAACTGGCTCCAAGGTCGAAACTTGGCCAAGAGCGGACTCATATAAGTCTGAAACTTGGTAAGAACGATGAATATCTGACCTTTTACAGGAAAGATTCCCTTGGAATATTCTCCAAAAACCATAAACAGACACGGTTTCGCCAAGTTCGGGAACGAAACTGGCTCCGAGGTCGAAACCTGACCAGGAGCGGACTTCTATAAGTCCGAAACTTGGTAAGAACGATGAATAGCTGACCTTTTATACGTAATATTCCCTTGGAATATTCTCCAAAAACCTTAAAAACACAAGTGTCGCCAATTTTGGGAAAGAAACTGGCTCCGAGGTCGAAACCTGGCCAGGGGAGGACTCCTATAACTTCTAATCTTGGTAAGAACGATGAATATCTGAACTTTTACAGGTAAGAGTCCCTTGGAATATTCTCCAAAACCCTTCAACACGCACATTTTCGTCAAGTTCGGGAAAAAAACTGGCTCCGAGGTCGAAACCTGACCAGGAGCGGACTTCTATAAGTCCGAAACTTGGTAAGAACGATGAATAGCTGACCTTTTATACGTAATATTCCCTTGGAATATTCTCCAAAAACCTTAAACACACACAATTTCGCCAAGTTCGGGAAAGAAACTGGCTCTGAGGTGGAAACCTAGCTAGGAGCGGACTCATATATTCTGAAACTTGGTAAGAACGATTAATATCTGACCTTTTAAGGGCAAGATTCCCTTGGATTATTCTCCAAAAACCTTAAACACACACAGTTTCATCAAGTTCGGGAAAAAAACTGGCTCCAAGGTCGAAACCTGGCCAGGAGCGTACTCCTATAAGTCCTAAACTTGGTAAGAACGATGAATATCTGACCTTTTACAGGAAAGATTCCCTTGGAATATTCTCCAAAAACCTTAAACATACACAGTTTCGCCAAGTTCGGGAAAGAAACTGGCTCCGATGTCGAAACCTGGCCAGGAGCGGACTTTTATAAGTACGAAACTTGGTAAGAACGATGAATATCTGACCTTTTACAGGTTTTTCCTTGGAATATTCTCCATAAACCTTAAACACACACAGTTTCGCCAAGTTCGGGAAATAAACTGGCTCCGAGGTCGAAACCTGTCCAGGAGTGGACTCCTATAAGTCCGAAACTTGGTAAGAACGATGAATATCTGACCTTTTACAGGTAAGATTCCCTTGGAATATTCTCCAAAAACCTTAAAAACAAACAGTGTCGCCAAGTTCGGGAAAGAAACTGGCTCCGAGGTCGAAACCTGGCCAGGAGAGGACTCCTATAACTCCTAATCTTGGTAAGAACGATGAATATCTGAACTTTTACAGGTAAGAGTCCCTTGGAATATTCTCCAAAACCCTTCAACACGCACATTTTCGTCAAGTTCGGGAAAAAAACTGGCTCCGAGGTCGAAACCTGGCCAGGAGCGGTCTCCTATAAGCCCGAAACTTGGTAAGAAGGATGAATTTCTGACCTTTTACAGGTAATATTCCCTTAAAATATTCTCCAAAAAACTTAAACACATAGTTTTGCCAAGTTTATGAAAGAAACTGGCTCCTAGGTCGAAACCTGGCCAGGAGCGGAGTCCTATAAGTCCTAAACTTGGTAAGATCGATGAATATCTGACCTTTTACAAGTAAGATTCCATTATAATATTTTCCAAAAACCTTAAACACACACAGTTTCACCAAGTTCGGGAAAGAAACAGGCTCCGAGGTCGAAACCTGGCCAGAAGCGGACTCATATATGTCTGAAACTTGGTAAGAACAATGAATATCTGACCTTTTACAGGTAAGATTCCCTTTGAATATTCTCCAAAAACCTTAAACACACACAGTTTCACCAAGTTCGGGAAAGAAACTGGATCCGAAGTTGAAACATGTCCAGGAGTGGACTCCTATAAGTCCTAAACTTGGTAAGAACGATGAATATCTGACCTTTTACAAGTAAGATTCCCTTGGAATATTCTCCAAAACCCTTAAACACACACAATTTCGCCAAGTTCGGGAAAGAAACTGGCTCCGAGGTCGAAACATGGCTAGGAGCGGACTCCTATAAGTCTGAAACTTGGTAAGAACGATGAAAATATGACCTTTTACATGTAACATTCCCTTGGAATATTCTCCAAAAACCTTAAACACACACATGTTCGCCAAGTTCGGGAAAGAAACTGGCTCCGAGGTCGAAACCTGGCTAGGAACGGACACATATAATTCCGAAACTTGGTAAAAATGACGAATATTTGACCTTTTAAAGGTAAGATTCCCTTGGATTATTCTTCAAAAACCTTAAACACACAAATTTTCGCCAACTTCGGGAAAGAAACTGGCTCCAAGGTCGAAACTTGGCCAAGAGCGGACTCATATAAGTCTGAAACTTGGTAAGAACGATGAATATCTGACCTTTTACAGGAAAGATTCCCTTGGAATATTCTCCAAAAACCATAGACAGACACGGTTTCGCCAAGTTCGGGAACGAAACTGGCTCCGAGGTCGAAACCTGACCAGGAGCGGACTTCTATAAGTCCGAAACTTGGTAAGAACGATGAATAGCTGACCTTTTATACGTAATATTCCCTTGGAATATTCTCCAAAAACCTTAAAAACACAAGTGTCGCCAATTTTGGGAAAGAAACTGGCTCCGAGGTCGAAACCTGGCCAGGGGAGGACTCCTATAACTTCTAATCTTGGTAAGAACGATGAATATCTGAACTTTTACAGGTAAGAGTCCCTTGGAATATTCTCCAAAACCCTTCAACACGCACATTTTCGTCAAGTTCGGGAAAAAAACTGGCTCCGAGGTCGAAACCTGGCCAGGAGCGGTCTCCTATAAGCCCGAAACTTGGTAAGAAGGATGAATTTCTGACCTTTTACAGGTAATATTCCCTTAAAATATTCTCCAAAAAACTTAAACACATAGTTTTGCCAAGTTTATGAAAGAAACTGGCTCCTAGGTCGAAACCTGGCCAGGAGCGGAGTCCTATAAGTCCTAAACTTGGTAAGATCGATGAATATCTGACCTTTTACAAGTAAGATTCCATTATAATATTTTCCAAAAACCTTAAACACACACAGTTTCACCAAGTTCGGGAAAGAAACAGGCTCCGAGGTCGAAACCTGGCCAGAAGCGGACTCATATATGTCTGAAACTTGGTAAGAACAATGAATATCTGACCTTTTACAGGTAAGATTCCCTTTGAATATTCTCCAAAAACCTTAAACACACACAGTTTCACCAAGTTCGGGAAAGAAACTGGATCCGAAGTTGAAACATGTCCAGGAGTGGACTCCTATAAGTCCTAAACTTGGTAAGAACGATGAATATCTGACCTTTTACAAGTAAGATTCCCTTGGAATATTCTCCAAAACCCTTAAACACACACAATTTCGCCAAGTTCGGGAAAGAAACTGGCTCCGAGGTCGAAACATGGCTAGGAGCGGACTCCTATAAGTCTGAAACTTGGTAAGAACGATGAAAATATGACCTTTTACATGTAACATTCCCTTGGAATATTCTCCAAAAACCTTAAACACACACATGTTCGCCAAGTTCGGGAAAGAAACTGGCTCCGAGGTCGAAACCTGGCTAGGAACGGACACATATAATTCCGAAACTTGGTAAAAATGACGAATATTTGACCTTTTAAAGGTAAGATTCCCTTGGATTATTCTTCAAAAACCTTAAACACACAAATTTTCGCCAACTTCGGGAAAGAAACTGGCTCCAAGGTCGAAACTTGGCCAAGAGCGGACTCATATAAGTCTGAAACTTGGTAAGAACGATGAATATCTGACCTTTTACAGGAAAGATTCCCTTGGAATATTCTCCAAAAACCATAGACAGACACGGTTTCGCCAAGTTCGGGAACGAAACTGGCTCCGAGGTCGAAACCTGACCAGGAGCGGACTTCTATAAGTCCGAAACTTGGTAAGAACGATGAATAGCTGACCTTTTATACGTAATATTCCCTTGGAATATTCTCCAAAAACCTTAAACACACACAATTTCGCCAAGTTCGGGAAAGAAACTGGCTCTGAGGTGGAAACCTAGCTAGGAGCGGACTCATATATTCTGAAACTTGGTAAGAACGATTAATATCTGACCTTTTAAGGGCAAGATTCCCTTGGATTATTCTCCAAAAACCTTAAACACACACAGTTTCATCAAGTTCGGGAAAAAAACTGGCTCCAAGGTCGAAACCTGGCCAGGAGCGTACTCCTATAAGTCCTAAACTTGGTAAGAACGATGAATATCTGACCTTTTACAGGAAAGATTCCCTTGGAATATTCTCCAAAAACCTTAAACATACACAGTTTCGCCAAGTTCGGGAAAGAAACTGGCTCTGATGTCGAAACCTGGCCAGGAGCGGACTTCTATAAGTCCGAAACTTGGTAAGAACGATGAATATCTGACCTTTTATAGGTAATATTCCCTTGGAATATTCTCCATAAACCTTAAACACACACAGTTTCGCCAAGTTCGGGAAATAAACTGGCTCCAAGGTCGAAACCTGTCCAGGAGTGGACTCCTATAAGTCCGAAACTTGGTAAGAACGATGAAAATCTGACCTTTTACAGGTAAGATTCCCTTGGAATATTCTCCAAAAACCTTAAAAACACACAGTGTCGCCAAGTTCGGAAAGAAACTGGCTCCGAGGTCGAAACCTGGCCAGGAAAGGACTCCTATAACTCCTAATCTTGGTAAGAACGATGAATATCTGAACTTTTACAGGTAAGAGTCCCTTGGAATATTCTCCAAAACCCTTCAACACGCACATTTTCGTCAAGTTCGGGAAAAAAACTGGCTCTGAGGTCGAAACCTGGCCAGGAGCGGTCTCCTATAAGCCCGAAACTTGGTAAGAACGATGAATGTCTGACCTTTTACCGGTAATATTCCCTTGGAATATTCTCCAAAAACCTTAAACACACACAGTTTTGCCAAGTTCGGGAAAGAAACTGGCTCCTAGGTCGAAACCTGGCCAGGAGCGGAGTTCTAAAAGTCCTAAACTTGGTAAGATCGATGAATATCTGACCTTTTACAGGTAAGATTCCATTGGAATATTCTCCAAAAACCTTAAACACACACAGTTTCGCTAAGTTCGGGAAAAAAACAGGCTCCGAGGTCGAAACCTGGCCAGAAGCGGACTCATATAAGTCTGAAACTTGGTAAGAACGATGAATATCTGACCTTTTACAGGTAAGATTCCCTTTGAATATTCTCCAAAAACCTTAAACACACACAGTTTCACCAAGTTTGGGAAAGAAACTGGCTCCGAAGTTGAAACCTGGCCAGGAGTGGACTCCTATAAGTCCGAAACTTGGTAAGAACGATGAATATCTGACCTTTTACAAGTAAGATTCCCTTGGAATATTCTCCAAAACCCTTAAACACACAGAATTTGGCCAAGTTCGGGAAAGAAACTGGCTCCGAGGTCGAAACATGGCCAGGAGAGGACTCCTATAAGTCTGAAACTTGGTAAGAACGATGAAAATCTGACCTTTTACATGTAAGATTCCCTTGGAATATTCTCTAAAAACCTTAAACACACAAAGTTTCGCCAACTTCGGGAAAGAAACTGGCTCCAAGGTCGAAACTTGGCCAAGAGCGGACTCATATAAGTCTGAAACTTGGTAGGAACGATGAATATCTGACCTTTTAAAGGAAAGATTCCCTTGGAATATTCTCCAAAAACCATAAACAAACACGGTTTCTCCAAGTTCGGGAACGAAACTGGCTCCGAGGTCGAAACCTGACCAGGATCGGACTTCTATAAGTCCGAAACTTGGTAAGAACGATGAATATCTGACCTTTTATAGGTAATATTCCCTTGGAATATTCTCCAAAAACCTTAAACACACACAATTTCACCAAGTTCGGGAAAAAAACTGGCTCTGAGGTCGAAACCTAGCTAGGAGCGGACTCATATATTCTGAAACTTGGTAAGAACGATGAATATCTGACCTTTTAAAGGCAAGATTCCCTTGGATTATTCTCCAAAACCTTAAACACACACAGTTTCATCATGTTCGGGAAAAAAACTGGCTCCAAGGTCGAAACCTGGCCAGGAGCGGACTCCTATAAGTCCTAACCTTGGTAAGAACGATGAATATCTGACCTTTTACAGGAAAGATTCCCTTGGAATATTGTTCTAAAACCTTAGACATACACAGTGTCGCCAAGTTCGGGAAAGAAACTGGCTCCGATGTCGAAACCTGGCCAGGAGCGGATTTCTATAAGTCCGAAACTTGGTAAGAACGATGAATATCTGACCTTTTACAGGTAATATTCCCTTGGAATATTCTCCATAAACCTTAAACACACACAGTTTCGCCAAGTTCGGGAAATAAACTGGCTCCGAGGTCGAAACCTGCCCAGTAGTGGACTCCTTTAAGTCCGAAACTTGGTAAGAACGATGAATATCTGACCTTTTACAGGTAAGATTCCCTTGGAATATTCTCCAAAAACCTTAAAAACACACAGTGTCGCCAAGTTCGGGAAAGAAACTGGCTCCGAGGTCGAAACCTGGCCAGGAGAGGACTCCTATAACTCCTAATCTTGGTAAGAACGATGAATATCTGAACTTTTACAGGTAAGAGTCCCTTGGAATATTCTCCAAAACCCTTAAACACACACAATTTCGCCAAGTTCGGGAAAGAAACTGGCTCCGAGGTCGAAACATGGCCAGGAGCGGACTCCTATAAGTCTGAAACTTGGTAAGAACGATGAAAATATGACCTTTTACATGTAAGATTCCCTTGGAATATTCTCCAAAAACCTTAAACGCACACATGTTCGCCAAGTTCGGGAAAGAAACTGGCTCCGAGGTCGAAACCTGGCCAGGAGCCGACACATATAATTCCGAAACTTGGTAAGAATGACGAATATTTGACCTTTTAAAGGTAAGATTCCCTTGGATTATTCTTCAAAAACCTTAAACACACAAAGTTTCGTCAACTTCGGGAAAGAAACTGGATCCAAGGTCGAAACTTGGCCAAGAGCGGACTCATATAAGTCTGAAACTTGGTAAGAACGATGAATGTCTGACCTTTTACAGGAAAGATTCCCATGGAATATTCTCCAAAAACCATAAACAGACACGGCTTCGCCATGTTCGGGAACGAAACTGGCTCCGAGGTCGAAACCTGACCAGGAGCGGACTTCTATAAGTCCGAAACTTGGTAAGAACGATGAATATATGACCTTTTATAGGTAATATTCCCTTGGAATATTCTCCAAAAACCTTAAACACACACAATTTCGCCAAGTTCGGGAAAGAAACTGGCTCTGAGGTGGAAACCTAGCTAGGAGTGGACTCATATATTCTGAAACTTGGTAAGAACGATGAATATCTGACCTTTTAAGGGCAAGATTCCCTTGGATTATTCTCCAAAAACCTTAAACACACACAGTTTCATCAAGTTCGGGAAAAAAACTGGCTCCAAGGTCGAAACCTGGCCAGGAGCGTACTCCTATAAGTCCTAAACTTGGTAAGAACGATGAATATCTGACCTTTTACAGGAAAGATTCCCTTGGAATATTCTCCAAAAACCTTAAACATACACAGTTTCGCCAAGTTCGGGAAAGAAACTGGCTCCGATGTCGAAACCTGGCCAGGAGCGGACTTTTATAAGTACGAAACTTGGTAAGAACGATGAATATCTGACCTTTTACAGGTTTTTCCTTGGAATATTCTCCATAAACCTTAAACACACACAGTTTCGCCAAGTTCGGGAAATAAACTGGCTCCGAGGTCGAAACCTGTCCAGGAGTGGACTCCTATAAGTCCGAAACTTGGTAAGAACGATGAATATCTGACCTTTTACAGGTAAGATTCCCTTGGAATATTCTCCAAAAACCTTAAAAACAAACAGTGTCGCCAAGTTCGGGAAAGAAACTGGCTCCGAGGTCGAAACCTGGCCAGGAGAGGACTCCTATAACTCCTAATCTTGGTAAGAACGATGAATATCTGAACTTTTACAGGTAAGAGTCCCTTGGAATATTCTCCAAAACCCTTCAACACGCACATTTTCGTCAAGTTCGGGAAAAAAACTGGCTCCGAGGTCGAAACCTGGCCAGGAGCGGTCTCCTATAAGCCCGAAACTTGGTAAGAACGATGAATTTCTGACCTTTTACAGGTAATATTCCCTTGGAATATTCTCCAAAAAACTTAAACACACACAGTTTTTCCAAGTTCGGGAAAGAAACTGGCTCCTAGGTCGAAACCTGGCCAGGAGCGGAGTTCTATAAGTCCTAAATTTGGTAAGATCGATGAATATCTGACCTTTTACAGGTAAGATTCCATTGGAATATTCTCCAAAAACCTTAAACACACACAATTTCGCCAAGTTCGGGAAAAAAACAGGCTCCGAGGTCGAAACCTGGCCAGAAGCGGACTCATATAAGTCTGAAACTTGGTAAGAACGATGAATATCTGACCTTTTACAGGTAAGATTCCCTTTGAATATTCTCCAAAAACCTTAAACACACACAGTTTCACCAAGTTCGGGAAAGAAACTGGCTCTGAAGTTGAAACCTGGCCAGGAGTGGACTCCTATAAGTCCGAAACTTGGTAAGAACGATGAATATCTGACCTTTTACAAGTAAGATTCCCTTGGAATATTCTCCAAAACCCTTAAACACACAGAATTTCGCCAAGTTCGGGAAAGAAACTGGCTCCGAGGTCGAAACATGGCCAAGAGCGGACTCCTATAAGTCTGAAACTTGGTAAGAACGATGAAAATCTAACCTTTTACATGTAAGATTCCCTTGGAATATTCTCTAAAAACCTTAAACACACACAGTTTCGCCAAATTCGGGAAAGAAACTGTCTCCGAGGTCGAAACCTGGCCAGGAGCGGACACATATAATTCCGAAACTTGGTAAGAATGACGAATATTTGACCTTTTAAAGGTAAGATTCCCTTGGATTATTCTTCAAAAACCTTAAACACACAAAGTTTCGCCAACTTCGGGAAAGAAACTGGCTCCAAGGTCGAAACTTGGCCAAGAGCGGACTCATATAAGTCTGAAAATTGGTAAGAACGATGAATATCTGACCTTTTACAGGAAAGATTCCCTTGGAATATTCTCCAAAAACCATAAACAGACACGGTTTCGCCAAGTTCGGGAACGAATCTGGCTCCGAGGTCGAAACCTGACCAGGAGCGGACTTCTATAAGTCCGAAACTTGGTAATAACGATGAATATCTGACCTTTTATAGGTAATATTCCCTTGGAATATTCTCCAAAAACCTTAAACACACACAATTTCGCCAAGTTCGGGAAAGAAACTGGCTCTGAGGTGGAAACCTAGCTAGGAGCGGACTCATATATTCTGAAACTTGGTAAGAACGATGAATATCTGACCTTTTAAGGGCAAGATTCCCTTGGATTATTCTCCAAAAACCTTAAACACACACAGTTTCATCAAGTTCGGGAAAAAAACTAGCTCCAAGGTCGAAACCTGGCCAGGAGCGTACTCCTATAAGTCCTAAACTTGGTAAGAACGATGAATATCTGACCTTTTACAGGAAAGATTCCCCTTGAATATTCTCCAAAAACCTTAAACATACACAGTTTCGCCAAGTTCGGGAAATAAACTGGGTCCGAGGTCGAAACCTGTCCAGGAGTGGACTCCTATAAGTCCGAAACTTGGTAAGAACGATGAATATCTGACCTTTTACAGGTAAGATTCCCTTGGAATATTCTCCAAAAACCTTAAAAACACAGAGTGTCGCCAAGTTCGGGAAAGAAACTGGCTCCGAGGTCGAAACCTGGCCAGGAGAGGACTCCTATAACTCCTAATCTTGATAAGAACGATGAATATCTGAACTTTTACAGGTAAGAGTCCCTTGGAATATTCTCCAAAACCCTTAAACACACACAATTTCGCCAAGTTCGGGAAAGAAACTGGCTCCGAGGTCGAAACATGGCCAGGAGCGGACTCCTATAAGTCTGAAACTTGGTAAGAACGATGAAAATCTGACCTTTTACATGTAAGATTCCCTTGGAATATTCTCTAAAAACCTTAAACACACACAGTTTCGCCAAGTTCGGGAAAGAAACTGGCTCCGAGGTCGAAACCTGGCCAGGAGCCGACACATATAATTCCGAAACTTGGTAAGAATGACGAATATTTGACCTTTTAAAGGTAAGATTCCCTTGGATTATTCTTCAAAAACCTTAAACACACAAAGTTTCGCCAACTTCGGGAAAGAAACTGGCTCCAAGGTCGAAACTTGGCCAAGAGCGGACTCATATAAGTCTGAAACTTGGTAAGAACGATGAATGTCTGACCTTTTACAGGAAAGATTCACTTGGAATATTCTCCAAAAACCATAAACAGACACGGTTTCGTCAAGTTCGGGAACGAAACTGGCTCCGAGGTCGAAACCTGACCAGGAGCGGACTTCTATAAGTCCGAAACTTGGTAATAACGATGAATATCTGACCTTTTATAGGTAATATTCCCTTGGAATATTCTCCAAAAACCTTAAACACACACAATTTCGCCAAGTTCGGGAAAGAAACTGGCTCTGAGGTGGAAACCTAGCTAGGAGCGGACTCATATATTCTGAAACTTGGTAAGAACGATGAATATCTGACCTTTTAAGGGCAAGATTCCCTTGGATTATTCTCCAAAAACCTTAAACACACACAGTTTCATCAAGTTCGGGAAAAAAACTAGCTCCAAGGTCGAAACCTGGCCAGGAGCGTACTCCTATAAGTCCTAAACTTGGTAAGAACGATGATTATCTGACCTTTTACAGGAAAGATTCCCCTTGAATATTCTCCAAAAACCTTAAACATACACAGTTTCGCCAAGTTCGGGAAAGAAACTGGCTCCGATGTCGAAACCTGGCCAGGAGCGGACTTCTATAAGTCCGAAACTTGGTAAGAACGATGAATATCTGACCTTTTACAGGTAATATTCCCTTGGAATATTCTCCATAAACCTTAAACACACACAGTTTCGCCAAGTTCGGGAAATAAACTGGGTCCGAGGTCGAAACCTGTCCAGGAGTGGACTCCTATAAGTCCGAAACTTGGTAAGAACGATGAATATCTGACCTTTTACAGGTAAGATTCCCTTGGAATATTCTCCAAAAACCTTAAAAACACACAGTGTCGCCAAGTTCGGGAAAGAAACTGGCTCCGAGGTCGAAACCTGGCCAGGAGAGGACTCCTATAACTCCTAATCTTGGTAAGAACGATGAATATCTGAACTTTTACACGTAAGAGTCCCTTGGAATATTCTCCAAAACCCTTCAACACGCACATTTTCGTCAAGTTCGGGAAAAAAACTGGCTCCGAGGTCGAAACCTGGCCAGGAGCGGTCTCCTATAAGCCCGAGACTTGGTAAGAACGATGAATTTCTGACCTTTTACAGGTAATATTCCCTTGGAATATTCTCCAAAAAACTTAAACACACACAGTTTTGCCAAGTTCGGGAAAGAAACTGGCTCCTAGGTCGAAACCTGGCCAGGAGCGGAGTTCTATAAGTCCTAAACTTGGTAAGATCAATGAATATCTGACCTTTTACAGGTAAGATTCCATTGGAATATTCTCCAAAAACCTTAAACACACACAATTTCGCCAAGTTCGGGAAAAAACAGGCTCCGAGGTCGAAACCTGGCCAGAAGCGGACTCATATAAATCTGAAACTTGGTAAGAAATATGAATATCTGACCTTTTTACAGGTAAGATTCCCTTTGAATATTCTCCAAAAACCTTAAACACACACAGTTTCACCAAGTTCGGGAAAGAAACTGGCTCCGAAGTTGAAACCTGGCCAGGAGTGGACTCCTATAAGTCCGAAACTTGGTAAGAACGATGAATATCTGACCTTTTACAAGTAAGATTCCCTTGGAATATTCTCCAAAACCCTTAAACACACAGAATTTCGCCAAGTTCGGGAAAGAAACTGGCTCCGAGGTCGAAACATGGCCAGGAGCGGACTCCTATAAGTCTGAAACTTGGTAAGAACGATGAAAATCAGACCTTTTACATGTAAGATTCCCTTGGAATATTCTCTAAAAACCTTAAACACACACAGTTTCGCCAAGTTCGGGAAAGAAACTGGCTCCGAGGTCGAAACCTGGCCAGGAGCGGACACATATAATTCCGAAACTTGGTAAGAACGATGAATATCTGAATTTTTAAGGTAAGATTCCATTGGAATGTTCTCCAAAACCCTTAAACACACACAGTTTCGCCAAGTTTGGGAAACAAACTGCCTCCGAGGTCGAAACCTGGCCAAGAGCGGACCCATATAAGTCTGAAACTTGGTAAGAACGATGAATATTTGACCTTTTATAAGTAAGATTCCCTTGGAATATTCTCCAAAAACCTTAAACACACAGTTTCGCCAAGTTCGGGAAAGAAACTGGCTCCGAGGTCGAAACCTGGCCTGGAGCGGACTCCTATAAGTCCAAAACTTTGTAAGAACGATGAATATCTGACCTTTTACAGGTAAGATGCCCTTGTATTATTCTCCAAAAATCTTAAACACATACAGTTTCGCCAAGTTCGGGAAAGAAACTGGCTCCGAGGTCGAAACCTGGCCTGGAGCGGACTCCTATATATCCTAAACTTGATATGAACGATAAATATCTGACCTTTTATAGGTAAGAGTCCCTTGGAATATTCCCCAAAAACCTTAAACACACATATTTTCGCCAAGTTCGGGAAAGAAACTGCCTCCGAGGTCGAAACCTGGCCAGGAGAGGACTCATATAAGTCCGAAACTTGGTAAGAACAATGAATATCTGACATATTACAGGTAAGATTCCCTTGGAATGTTCTCCCAAAAGCTTAAACACACACAATTTCGCCAAGTTCGGGAATGAAACTGGCTCCAAGGTCGGAACCTGTCCAGGAGCGGATTCATATAAGTCCGAAACTTGGTAAGAACGATGAATATCTGACATTTTACAGGTAAGATTCCCTTGGAATATTCTTCAAAAACCTTAAACATACACAGTTTCGTTAAGTTCGGGAAAGAAACTGGCTCCGAGGTCGAAACCTGGCCAAGAGAGGGCTCATATAAGTCCGAAACTTGGTAAGAACGATGAATATCTGACCTTTTACAGGTAAGATTCCCTTGGAATATTCTCCAAAAATCTTAAACACACAGTTTCGCCAAGTTCGGGAAAGAAAATGGCTCCGAGGTCGAAACATGGCAATGAGCGGACTCCTATAAGTCCGAAACTTGGTAAGAACGACGAATATCTGACCTTTTATAGGTAATATTCCCTTGGAATATTATCCAAAAACCTTAAACGCACACAGTTACGCTAAGTTCGGAAAAGAAACTGGTTCTGAGGTCGAAACCTGGCCAGGAGCGGATTCATATAAGTCCGAAACTTGGTAAGAACGATGAATATCTGACCTTTTACAGGTAAGATTCCCTTGGAATATTCTTCAAAAACCTTAAACACACACAGTTTCGTTAAGTTCGGGAAAGAAACTGGCTCCGAGGTCGAAACCTGGCCAGAAGCGGACTCCTATAAGTCCTAAACTTGGTAAGAACGATGAATATCTGACCTTTTACAGGTAAGATTCCCTTGGAATATTCTCCAAAAACCTTAAACACTCACAATTTCGCCAAGTTCGGGAAAGAAACTGGCTCTTAGGTCGAAACCTGGCCAGGAGCGGACTCATATAAGTCCGAAACTTGGTAAGAACGATGAATATCTGTCCTTTTACAGGTAAGATTCCTTTGGAATATTCTCCAAAAACATTAAACACACACAGTTTTGCCAAGTTCGGGAAAGAAACTGGCTCCGAGGTCGAAACCTGGCCAGGATGGACTCCTATAAGTACGAAACTTGGTAAGAACGATGAATATCTGACCTTTTACAAGTAAGATTCCCTTGGAATATTCTCCAAAAACCTTAAACAC
>NC_039363.1:117642758-117650702 GCF_003573695.1 Papaver somniferum
TTGGAATATTCTTCAAAACCCTTAAACACACACAGTTTCGCCAAGTTCGGGAAAGAAACTGCCTCCGAGGTCGAAACCTGGCCAGGAGCGGACTCATATAAGTCCGAAACTTGGTAAGAACGATGAATATCTGACCTTTTACAGGTAAGATTCCCTTGGAATGTTCTCCGAAAAGCTTAAACACACAAAATTTCGCCAAGTTCGGGAAAGAAACTGGCTCCGAGGTCGAAACCTGGCCTGGAGCGGACTCCTATAAGTCCAAAACTTTGTAAGAACGATGAATATCTGACCTTTTACAGGTAAGATGCCCTTGTATTATTCTCCAAAAATCTTAAACACATACAGTTTCGCCAAGTTCGGGAAAGAAACTGGCTCCGAGGTCGAAACCTGGCCTGGAGCGGACTCCTATATATCCTAAACTTGATATGAACGATAAATATCTGACCTTTTATAGGTAAGAGTCCCTTGGAATATTCCCCAAAAACCTTAAACACACATATTTTCGTCAAGTTCGGGAAAGAAACTGGCTCCGATGTCAAAACCTGGCCAGGTGCGGACTCATATAAGTACGAAACTTGGTAAGAATGATGAATACTTGACCTTTTACAGGTAAGATTCCCTTGGAATATTCTCAAAAAACCTTAAACACACGGTTTCGCCAAGTTCGGGAATGAAACTGGGTCCAAGGTCGAAACCTGGCTAGGAGCGGATTCATATAAGTCCGAAAACTGGTAAGAACGACGAATATCTGACCTTTTACAGGTAAGATTCCCTTGGAATATTCTTCAAAAACCTTAAACACACACAGTTCGTTAAGTTCGGGAAAGAAACGGGCTCCGAGGTCGAAACCTGGCCAGGAGCGGGCTCATATAAGTCCGAAACTTGGTAAGAACGATGAATATTTGACCTTTTACAGGTAAGATTCCCTTGGAATATTCTCCAAAAACATTAAACACACAGTTTCGTCAAGTTCGGGAAGGAAAATGGCTCCGAGGTCGAAACATGGTCAGGAGCGGACTCCTATAAGTCCGAAACTTGGTAAGAACGATGAATATCTGACCTTTAATAGGTAATATTCCCTTGGAATATTCTCCAAAAACCTTAAACGCATACAGTTTCGCTAAGTTCGGAAAAGAAACTGGTTCTGAGGTCGAAACCTGGCCAGGAGCGGACTCCTATAAGTCCTAAACTTGGTAAGAACGATGAATATTTGACCTTTTACAGGTAAGATTCCCTTGGAATATTCTCCAAAAACCTTAAACACACACAGTTTCGCCAAGTTCGGGAAAGAAACTGGCTCCGTTGTCGAAACCTGGCCAGGTCCGGACTCATATAAGTCGGAAACTTGGTAAGAACGATGAATATCTGACTTTTTACAGGTAACATTCCCATGGAATATTCTCCAAAACCCTTAAACACATACAGTTTCGCCAAGTTTGGGAAACAAACTGCCTCCGAGGCCGAAACCTGGCCAAGAGCGGACTCATATAAGTCTGAAACTTGGTAAGAACGATTAATATCTGACCTTTTATAAGTAAGATTCCCTTGGAATATTCTCCAAAAACCTTAAACACACAGTTTCGCCAAGTTCGGGAAAGAAACTGGCTCCGTTGTCGAAACCTGGCCAGGTCTGGACTCATATAAGTCCGAAACTTGGTAAGAACGATGAATATCTGACCTTTTACAGGTAGGATTCCTTTGGAATATTCTCCAAAAACATTAAACACGCACAGTTTTGCCAAGTTCGGGAAAGAAACTGGCTCCGAGGTCGAAACCTGGCCAGGAGGGACTCCTATAAGTACGAAACTTGGTAAGAACGATGATCATCTGACCTTTTACAAGTAAGATTCCCTTGGAATATTTTCCAAAAACCTTAAACACACACAGTTTCTCCAAGTTCGGGAAAGAAACTGGCTCCGTTGTCGAAACCTGGCCAGGTTCGGGCTCATATAAGTCGGAAACTTGGTAAGAATGATGAATATCTGACCTTTTACAGATAAGATTCCCTTGGAATATTCTCCAAAAACCTTAAACACACAGAGTTTCGCCAAGTTCGGAAAATAATCTGGCTCCGAGGTCGAAACCTGGCCAGGAGCGGACTCTTATAAGTCCGAAACTTGGTAAGAACGATGAATATCTGACCTTTTACAGGTAAGATTCCCTTGGAATATTCTTCAAAACCCTTAAACACACACAGTTTCGCCAAGTTCGGGAAAGAAACTTCCTCCGAGGTCGAAACCTGGCCAGGAGAGGACTCATATAAGTCCGAAACTTGGTAAGAACGATGAATATCTGACCTTTTACAGGTAAGATTCCTTTGGAATATTCTCCAAAAACATTAAACACACACAGTTTAGCCAAGTTCGGGAAAGAAACTGGCTCCGAGGTCGAAACCTGGCCAGGAGGGACTCCTATAAGTACGAAACTTGGTAAGAACGATGAATATCTGACCTTTTACAAGTAAGATTCCCTTGGAATATTCTCCAAAAACCTTAAACACACACAGTTTCGCCAAGTTCGGGAAAGAAACTGGCTCCGTTGTCGAAACCTGGCCCGGTTCGGACTCATATAAGTCGGAAACTTGGTAAGAACGATGAATATCTAACCTTTTACAGATAAGATTCCCTTGGAATATTCTCCAAAAACCTTAAACACACAGAGTTTCGCCAAGTTCGGAAAATAATCTAGCTCCGAGGTCCAAACCTGGCCAGGAGGGACTCCTATAAGTACGAAACTTGGTAAGAACGATGAATATCTGACCTTTTACAAGTAAGATTCCCTTGGAATATTCTTCAAAACCCTTAAACACACACAGTTTCGCCAAGTTAGGGAAAGAAACTGGCTCCGTTGTCGAAACCTGGCCAGGTCCGGACTCATATAAGTCGGAAACTTGGTAAGAACGATGAATATCTGACCTTTTACAGATAAGATTCCCTTGGAATATTCTCCAAAAACCTTAAACACAGAGTTTCGCCAAGTTAAGAAAATAAACTGGCTCTGAGGTCGAAACCTGGCCAAGTGCGGACTCTTATAAGTCCGAAACTTGGTAGGAACGATGAATATCTGACCTTTTATAGGTAAGATTCCCTTGGAATATTCTCCAAAACCCTTAAACACACACAGTTTTGCCAAGTTCGGGAAAGAAACTGCGTCCGAGGTCGAAACCTGGCCAAGAGCGGACTCATATAAGTCCGAAACTTGGTAAGAACGATGAATATCTGACCTTTTACAGGTAAGATTCCCTTGGAATGTTCTCTAAAAAGCTTTAACACACACAATTTCGCCAAGTTTGGGAAAGAAACTGGCTTTGAAGTCGACACCTGGCCTGGAACGGCTCCTATAAGTCGGAAACTTGGTAAGAAGGATGAATATCTGACCTTTTACAGATCAGATTCCCTTGGAATATTCTCCAAAAACCTTAAACACACAGAGTTTCGCCAAGTTCGGAAAATAAACTGGCTCCGAGGTCGAAACCTGGCCAGGAGCGGACTCTTATAAGTCCGAAACTTGGTAAGAACGATGAATATCTTACTTTTTACAGGTAAGATTCCCATGTAATATTCTCCAAAACCATTAAACACACACAGTTTCGCCAAGTTTGGGAAACAAACTGCCTCCGAGGTCGAAACCTGGCCAAGAGCGGACTCATATAAGTCTGAAACTTGGTAAGAACGATGAATATCTGACCTTTTATAAGTAAGATTTCCTTGGAATATTCTCCAAAAACCTTCAACACACATTTTCGCCAAGTTCGGGAAAGAAACTGGCTCCGTTGTCGAAACTTGGCCAGGTCTGGACTCATATAAGTCGGAAACTTGGTAAGACCGATGAATATTTGACCTTTTACAAATAAGATTCCCTTGGAATATTCTCCAAAAACCTCAAACACACAGAGTTTCGCCAAGTTCGGAAAATAAACTGGCTCCGAGGTCGAAACCTGGCCAGGAGCGGACTCTTATAAGTCCGAAACTTGGTAAGAACGATGAATATCTGACCTTTTACTGGTAATATTCCCTTGGAATATTCTCCAAAACCCTTAAACACACACAGTTTCGCCAATTTCGGCAAAGAAACTGCCTCCGAGGTCGAAACCTGGCCAGGAGCGGACTCATATAAGTCTGAAACTTGGTAAGAACGATGAATATCTGACCTTTTACAGGTAAGATTCCCTTGGAATGTTCTCCAAAAAGCTTAAACACACACAATTTTGCCAAGTTCGGGAATGAAACTGGCTCCAAGGTCGAAACCTGGCCAGGAACGGATTCATATAAGTCCGAAACTTGGTAAGAACGATGAATATCTGACCTTTTACAGGTAAGATTCCCTCGGAATATTCTTCAAAAACCTTAAACACACACATTTTCGTTAAGTTCGGGAAAGAAACTGGCTCCGAGGTCGAAACTTGGCCAGGAGCGGGCTCATATAAGTCCGAAACTTGGTAAGAACGATGAATATCTGACCTTTTACAGGTAAGATTCCCTTGGAATATTCTCCAAAAACATTAAACACACACAGTTTCGCCAAGTTCGGGAAAGAAACTGGCTCCGTTGTCGAAACCTGGCCCGGTTCGGACTCATATAAGTCGGAAACTTGGTAAGAACGATGAATATCTAACCTTTTACAGATAAGATTCCCTTGGAATATTCTCCAAAAACCTTAAACACACAGAGTTTCGCCAAGTTCGGAAAATAATCTAGCTCCGAGGTCCAAACCTGGCCAGGAGGGACTCCTATAAGTACGAAACTTGGTAAGAACGATGAATATCTGACCTTTTACAAGTAAGATTCCCTTGGAATATTCTTCAAAACCCTTAAACACACACAGTTTCGCCAAGTTAGGGAAAGAAACTGGCTCCGTTGTCGAAACCTGGCCAGGTCCGGACTCAAATAAGTCGGAAACTTGGTAAGAACGATGAATATCTGACCTTTTACAGATAAGATTCCCTTGGAATATTCTCCAAAAACCTTAAACACAGAGTTTCGCCAAGTTAGGAAAATAAACTGGCTCTGAGGTCGAAACCTGGCCAAGTGCGGACTCTTATAAGTCCGAAACTTGGTAGGAACGATGAATATCTGACCTTTTATAGGTAAGATTCCCTTGGAATATTCTCCAAAACCCTTAAACACACACAGTTTTGCCAAGTTCGGGAAAGAAACTGCGTCCGAGGTCGAAACCTGGCCAAGAGCGGACTCATATAAGTCCGAAACTTGGTAAGAACGATGAATATCTGACCTTTTACAGGTAAGATTCCCTTGGAATGTTCTCCAAAAAGCTTTAACACACAATTTCGCCAAGTTCGGGAAAGAACTGGCTTTGAAGTCGAAACCTGGCCTGGAGCGGCTCCTATAAGTCGGAAACTTGGTAAGAACGATGAATATCTGACCTTTTACAGATCAGATTCCCTTGGAATATTCTCCAAAAACCTTAAACACACAGAGTTTCGCCAAGTTCGGAAAATAAACTAGCTCCGAGGTCGAAACCTGGCCAGGAGCGGACTCTTATAAGTCCGAAACTTGGTAAGAACGATGAATATCTTACTTTTCACAGGTAAGATTCCCATGGAATATTCTCCAAAACCATTAAACACACACAGTTTCGCCAAGTTTGGGAAACAAACTGCCTCCGAGGTCGAAACCTGGCCAAGAGCGGACTCATATAAGTCTGAAACTTGGTAAGAACGATGAATATCTGACCTTTTATAAGTAAGATTTCCTTGGAATATTCTCCAAAAACCTTCAACACACATTTTCGCCAAGTTCGGGAAAGAAACTGGCTCCGTTGTCGAAACCTGGCCAGGTCTGGACTCATATAAGTCGGAAACTTGGTAAGACCGATGAATATCTGACCTTTTAAAAATAAGATTCCCTTGGAATATTCTCCAAAAACCTCAAACACACAGAGTTTCGCCAAGTTCGGAAAATAAACTGGCTCCGAGGTCGAAACCTGGCCAGGAGCGGACTCTTATAAGTCCGAAACTTGGTAAGAACGATGAATATCTGACCTTTTACAGGTAATATTCCCTTGGAATATTCTCCAAAACCCTTAAACACACACAGTTTCGCCAAGTTCGGGAAAGAAACTGCCTCCGAGGTCGAAACCTGGCCAGGAGCGGACTCATATAAGTCCGAAACTTGGTAAGAACGATGAATATCTGACCTTTTACAGGTAAGATTCCCTTGGAATGTTCTCCAAAAAGCTTAAACACACACAATTTTGCCTAGTTCGGGAATGAAACTGGCTCCAAGGTCGAAACCTGGCCAGGAACGGATTCATATAAGTCCGAAACTTGGTAAGAACGATGAATATCTGACCTTTTACAGGTAAGATTCCCTTGGAATATTCTTCAAAAACCTTAAACACACACAGTTTCGTTAAGTTCGGGAAAGACACTGGCTCCGAGGTCGAAACTTGGCCAGGAGCGGGCTCATATAAGTCCGAAACTTGGTAAGAACGATGAATATCTGACCTTTTACAGGTAAGATTCCCTTGGAATATTCTCCAAAAACCTTAAACACACATTTTCGCCAAGTTCGGGAAAGAAAATGGCTCCGAGGTCGAAACATGGCAAGGAGCGGACTCCTATAAGTCCGAAACTTGGTAAGAACGACGAATATCTGACCTTTTATAGGTAATATTCCCTTGGAATATTATCCAAAAACCTTAAACGCACACAGTTACGCTAAGTTCGGAAAAGAAACTGGTTCTGAGGTCGAAACCTGGCCAGGAGCGGACTCCTATAAGTCCTAAACTTGGTAAGAACGATGAATATCTGACCTTTTACAGGTAAGATTCCCTTGGAATATTCTCCAAAAACCTTAAACACTCACAATTTCGCCAAGTTCGTGAAAGAAACTGGCTCCGAGGTCGAAATCTGGCCAGGAGCGGACTCATATAAGTCCGAAACTTGGTAAGAACGATGAATATCTGACCTTTTACAGGTAAGATTCCTTTGGAATATTCTCCAAAAACATTAAACCCACACAGTTTTGCCAAGTTCGGGAAAGAAACTGGCTCCGAGGTCGAAACCTGGCCAGGAGGGACTCCTATAAGTACGAAACTAGGTAAGAACGATGAATATCTGACCTTTTAAAAGTAAGAATCCCTTGGAATATTCTCCAAAAACCTTAAACACACACAATTTCGCCAAGTTCGGGAAAGAAACTGGCTCCGTTGTCGAAACCTGGCCAGGTTCAGACTCATATAAGTCGGAAACTTGGTAAGAACGATGAATATCTGAGCTTTTACAAATAAGATTCCCTTGGAATATTCTCCAAAAACCTTAAACACACAGAGTTTCGCCAAGTTCGGAAAATAATCTGGCTCCGAGGTCGAAACCTGGCCAGGAGGGGACTCTTATAAGTCCGAAACTTGGTAAGAACGATGAATATCTGACCTTTTACAGGTAAGATTCCCTTGGAATATTCTTCAAAACCCTTAAACACACACATTTTCGCCAAGTTCGGTAAAGAAACTGCCTCCGA
Organism: Papaver somniferum; assembly: GCF_003573695.1. Taxonomy (NCBI): domain Eukaryota; kingdom Viridiplantae; phylum Streptophyta; class Magnoliopsida; order Ranunculales; family Papaveraceae; genus Papaver; species Papaver somniferum. Next base: position 117,650,240 of record NC_039363.1, read on the forward strand.
GGTCGAAACCTGGCCAGGAGCGGACTCATATAAGTCGGAAACTTGGTAAGAACGATGAATATCTGACCTTTTACAGGTAAGATTCCCTTGGAATGTTCTCCGAAAAACTTAAACACACACAATTTCGCCAAGTTCGGGAAAGAAACTGGCTCCGAGGTCGAAACCTGGCCTGGAGCGGACTCCTATAAGTCCAAAACTTGGTAAGAAAGATGAATATCTGACCTTTTACAGGTAAGATGCCTTTGGATTATTCTCCAAAAATCTTAAACACATATAGTTTCGCCAAGTTCGGGAAAGAAACTGCCTCCGATGTCGAAACCTGGCCTGGAGCGGACTCCTATAAATCCTAAACTTGGTATGAACGATAAATATCTGACCTTTTACAGGTAAGAGTCCCTTGTAATATTCCCCAAAAACCTTAAACACACATATTTTCTTCAAGTTCGGGAAAGAAACTGGCTCC
>NC_039363.1:117650712-117664220 GCF_003573695.1 Papaver somniferum
TTAAACACACACATTTTCGCCAAGTTCGGTAAAGAAACTGCCTCCGAGGTCGAAACCTGGCCAGGAGCGGACTCATATAAGTCGGAAACTTGGTAAGAACGATGAATATCTGACCTTTTACAGGTAAGATTCCCTTGGAATGTTCTCCGAAAAACTTAAACACACACAATTTCGCCAAGTTCGGGAAAGAAACTGGCTCCGAGGTCGAAACCTGGCCTGGAGCGGACTCCTATAAGTCCAAAACTTGGTAAGAAAGATGAATATCTGACCTTTTACAGGTAAGATGCCTTTGGATTATTCTCCAAAAATCTTAAACACATATAGTTTCGCCAAGTTCGGGAAAGAAACTGCCTCCGATGTCGAAACCTGGCCTGGAGCGGACTCCTATAAATCCTAAACTTGGTATGAACGATAAATATCTGACCTTTTACAGGTAAGAGTCCCTTGTAATATTCCCCAAAAACCTTAAACACACATATTTTCTTCAAGTTCGGGAAAGAAACTGGCTCCGATGTCGAAATCTGGCCAGGTGCGGACTCATATAAGTACGAAACTTGGTAAGAATGATGAATATTTGACCTTTTACAGGTAAGATTCCCTTGGAATATTCTCCAAAAACCTTAAACACACACAGTTTCGCCAAGTTCGGGAATGAAACTGGGTCCAAGGTTGAAACCTGGCCAGGAGCGGATTCATATAAGTCCGAAAATTGGTAAGAACGACGAATATCTGACCTTTTACAGGTAAGATTCCCTTGGAATATTCTTCAAAAACCTTAAACACACACAGTTTCGTTAAGTTCGGAAAAGAAATTGGCTCTGAGGTCGAAACCCGGCCAGGAGCGGGCTCATATAAGTCCGAAACTTGGTAAGAACGATGAATATCTGACCTTTTACAGGTAAGATTCTCTTGGAATATTCTCCAAAAACCTTAAACACACAGTTTCGCCAAGTTCGGGAAAGAAAATGGCTCCGAGGTCGAAACATGGCCAGGAGCGGACTCCTATAAGTCCGAAACTTGGTAAGAACGATGAATATCTGACCTTTTATAGGTAATATTCCCTTGGAATATTCTCCAAAAACCTTAAACGCATACAATGTCGCTAAGTTCGGAAAATAAACTGGTTCTGAGGTCGAAACCTGGCCAGGAGCGTACTTCTATAAGTCCTAAACTTGGTAAGAACGATGAATATTTGACCTTTTACAGGTAAGATTCCCTTGGAATATTCTCCAAAAACCTTAAACACACACAGTTTCGCCAAGTTCGGGAAAGAAACTGGCTCCGTTGTCGAAACCTGGCCAGGTCCGGACTCATATAAGTCGGAAACTTGGTAAGAACGATGAATATATCTGACTTTTTAGAGGTAAGATTCCCATGGAATATTCTCCAAAACCCTTAAACACACACAGTTTTGCCAAGTTTGGGAAACAAACTTCTTCCGAGGTCGAAACCTGGCCAAGAGCGGACTCATATAAGTCTGAAACTTGATAAGAACGATGAATATCTGACCTTTTATAAGTAAGATTCCCTTGGAATATTCTCCAAAAACCTTAAACACACAGTTTCGCCAAGTTCGGGAAAGAAACTGGCTCCGTTGTCGAAACCTGGCCAGGTCTGGACTCATGTAAGTCCGAAACTTGGTAAGAACGATGAATATCTGACCTTTTACAGGTAAGATTCCTTTGGAATATTCTCCAAAAACATTAAACACACACAGTTTTGCCAAGTTCGGGAAAGAAACTGGCTCCGAGGTCGAAACCTGTCCAGGAGAGACTCCTTTAAGTAAGAAACTTGGTAAGAACGATGAATATCTGACCTTTTACAAGTAAGATTCCCTTGGAATATTCTTCAAAAACCTTAAACACACACAGTTTCGCCAACTTCGGGAAAGAAACTGGCTCCGTTGTCGAAACCTGGCCAGGTTCGGGCTCATATAAGTCGGAAACTTTGTAAGAACGATGAATATCTGACCTTTTACAGATAAGATTCCCTTGGAATATTCTCCAAAAACCTTAAACACACAGAGTTTCGCCAAGTTCGGAAAATAATCTGGCTCCGAGGTCGAAACCTGGCCAGGAGCGGACTCTTATAAGTCCGAAACTTGGTAAGAACGATGAATATCTGACCTTTTACCGGTAAGATTCCCTTGGAATATTCTTCAAAACCCTTAAACACACACAGTTTCGCCAAGTTCGGGAAAGAAACTGCCTCCGAGGTCGAAACCTGGCCAGGAGCGGACTCATATAAGTCCGAAACTTGGTAAGAACGATAAATATCTGACCTTTTACAGGTAAGATTCCTTTGGAATATTCACCAAAAACATTAAACACACACAGTTTTGCCAAGTTCGGGAAAGAAACTGGCTCCGAGGTCGAAACCTGGCTAGGAGGGACTCCTATAAGTACGAAACTTGGTAAGAACGATGAATATCTGACCTTTTACAAGTAAGATTCCCTTGGAATATTCTCCAAAAACCTTAAACACACACAGTTTCGCCAAGTTCGGGAAAGAAACTGGCTCCGTTGTCGAAACCTGGCCAGGTTCGGACTCATATAAGTCGGAAACTTGGTAAGAACGATGAATATCTGACCTTTTACAGATAAGATTCCCTTGGAATATTCTCCAAAAACTTTAAACACACAGAGTTTCGCCAAGTTCGGAAAATAATCTTGCTCCGAGGTCGAAACCTGGCCAGGAGCGGACTTTTATAAGTCCGAAACTTGGTAAGAACGATGAATATCTGACCTTTTACAAGCAAGATTCCCTTGGAATATTCTTCAAAACCCTTAAACACACACAGTTTCGCCAAGTTCGGGAAAGAAACTGGCTCCGTTGTCGAAACCTGGCCAGGTCCGGACTCATATAAGTCGGAAACTTGGTAAGAACGATGAATATCTGACCTTTTACAAATAAGATTCCCTTGGAATATTCTCCAAAAACCTTAAACACACAGAGTTTCGCCAAGTTAGGAAAATAAACTGGCTCTGAGGTCGAAACCTGGCCAGGAGCGGACTCTTATAAGTCCGAAACTTGGTAAGAACGATGAATATCTGACCTTTTATAGGTAAGATTCCCTTTGAATATTCTCCAAAACCCTTAAACACACACATTTTTGCCAAGTTCGGGAAAGAAACTGCGTACGAGGTCGAAACCTGGCCAAGAGCGGACTCATATAAGTCCGAAACTTGGTAAGAACGATGAATATCTGACCTTTTACAGGTAAGATTCCCTTGGAATGTTCTCCAAAAAGCTTTAACACACACAATTTCGCCAAGTTCGGGAAAGAAACTGGCTCTGAGGTCGAAACCTGGCATGGAGCGGCTCCTATAAGTCGGAAACTTGGTAAGAACGATGAATATCTGACCTTTTACAGATCAGATTCCCTTGGAATATTCTCCAAAAACCTTAAACACACAGAGTTTCGCCAAGTTCGGAAAATAAACTGGCTCCGAGGTCGAAACCTGGCCAGGAGCGGACTCTTATAAGTCCGAAACTTGGTAAGAACGATGAATATCTGACTTTTTACAGGTAAGATTCCCATGGAATATTCTCCAAAACCCTTAAACACACACAGTTTCGCCAAGTTCGGGAAACAAACTGCCTCCGAGGTAGAAACCTGGCCAAGAGCGGACTCATATAAGTCTGAAACTTGGTAAGAACGATGAATATCTGACCTTTTACAGGTAAGATTCCCTTGGAATATTCTCCAAAAACCTTAAACACACAGTTTCGCCAAGTTCAGGAAAGAAAATGGCTCCGAGGTCGAAACATGGCCAGGAGCGGACTCCTATAAGTCCGAAACTTGGTAAGAACGATGAATATCTGACCTTTTATAGGTAATATTCCCTTGGAATATTCTCCAAAAACCTTAAACGCATACAGTTTCGCTAAGTTCGGAAAAGAAACTGGTTCTGAGGTCGAAACCTGGCCAGGAGCGGACTTCTATAAGTCCTAAACTTGGTAAGAACGATGAATATTTGACCTTTTACAGGTAAGATTCCCTTGGAATATTCTCCAAAAACCTTAAACACACACAATTTCGCCAAGTTCGGGAAAGAAACTGGCTCCGTTGTCGAAACCTGGCCAGGTCCGGACTCATATAAGTCGGAAACTTGGTAAGAACGATGAATATATCTGACTTTTTAGAGGTAAGATTCCCATGGAATATTCTCCAAAACCCTTAAATACACACAGTTTTGCCAAGTTTGGGAAACAAACTTCCTCCGAGGTCGAAACCTGGCCAAGAGCGGACTCATATAAGTCTGAAACTTGATAAGAACGATGAATATCTGACCTTTTATAAGTAAGATTCCCTTGGAATATTCTCCAAAAACCTTAAACACACACAGTTTCGCCAAGTTCGGGAAAGAAACTGGCTCCGTTGTCGAAACCTGGCCAGGTTCGGGCTCATATAAGTCGGAAACTTGGTAAGAACGATGAATATCTGACCTTTTACAGATAAGATTCCCTTGGAATATTCTCCAAAAACCTTAAACACACAGAGTTTCGCCAAGTTCGGAAAATAATCTGGCTCCAAGGTCGAAACCTGGCCAGGAGCGGACTCTTATAAGTCCGAAACTTGGTAAGAACGATGAATATCTGACCTTTTACCGGTAAGATTCGATTGGAATATTCTTCAAAACCCTTAAACACACACAGTTTCGCCAAGTTCGGGAAAGAAACTGCCTCCGAGGTCGAAACCTGGCCAGGAGCGGACTCATATAAGTCCGAAACTTGGTAAGAACGATGAATATCTGACCTTTTACATGTAAGATTCCTTTGGAATATTCTCCAAAACCCTTAAACACACACAGTTTTGCCAAGTTCGGGAAAGAAAATGCGTCCAATGTCGAAACCTGGCCAAGAGCGGACTCATATAAGTCCGAAACTTGGTAAGAACGATGAATATCTGACCTTTTACAGGTAAGATTCCTTTGGAATGTTCTCCAAAAAGCTTTAACACACACAATTTCGCCAAGTTCGGGAAAGAAACTGGCTCTGAGGTCAAAACCTGGCCTGGAGCGGCTCCTATAAGTCGGAAACTTGGTAAGAACGATGAATATCTGACCTTTTACAGATCAGATTCCCTTGGAATATTCTCCAAAAACCTTAAACACACACAGTTTCGCCAAGTTCGGAAAATAAACTGGCTCCGAGGTCGTAACCTGGCCAGGCGCGGACTCTTATAAGTCCGAAACTTGGTAAGAACGATGAATATCTGACTTTTTACAAGTAAGATTCCCATGGAATATTCTCCAAAACCCTTAAACACACACAGTTTCGCCAAGTTCGGGAAACAAACTGCCTCCGAGGTCGAAACCTGGCCAAGAGCGTACTCATATAAGTCTGAAACTTGGTAAGAACGATGAATATCTGACCTTTTACAGGTAAGATTCCCTTGGAATATTCTCCAAAAACCTTAAACACACACAATTTCGCCAAGTTCGGGAAAGAAACTGGCTCCGTTGTCGAAACCTGGCCAGGTCTGGACTCATATAAGTCGGAAACTTGGTAAGACCGATGAATATCTGACCTTTTACAGATAAGACTCCCTTGGAATATTCTCCAAAAACCTTAGACACACATATTTTCGTCAAGTTCGGAAAATAAACTGGCTCCGAGGTCGAAACCTGGCCAGGAGCGGACTCTTATAAGTCCGAAATTTGGTAAGAACGATGAATATCTGACCTTTTACAGGTAAGATTCCCTTGGAATATTCTCCAAAACCCTTAAACACACACAGTTTCGCCAAGTTCGGGAAAGAAACTTCCTCCGAGGTCGAAACCTGGCCAGGAGCGGATCATATAAGTCCGAAACTTGGTAAGAACGATGAATATCTGACCTTTTACAGGTAATATTCCCTTGGAATGTTCTCCAAAAAGCTTAAACACACACAATTTCGCCAAGTTCGGGAATGAAACTGGCTCGAAGGTCGAAACCTGGCCAGGAGCGGATTCATATAAGTCCGAAACTTGGTAAGAACGATGAATATCTGACCTTTTACAGGTAAGATTCCATTGGAATATTCTTCAAAAACCTTAAACACACACAGTTTCGTTAAGTTCGGGAAAGAAACTGGCTCCGAGGTCGAAACCTGGCCAGGAGCGGGCTCATATAATTCCGAAACTTGGTAAGAACGATGAATATCTGACATTTTACAGGTAAGATTCCCTTGGAATATTCTCCAAAAACCTTAAACACACAGTTTCGCCAAGTTCGGGAAAGAAAATGGCTCTGAGGTCGAAACATGGCCAGGAGCGGACTCCTATAAGTCCGAAACTTGGTAAGAACGACGAATATCTGACCTTTTATCGGTAATATTCCCTTGGAATATTATCCAAAAACCTTAAACGCACATAGTTGCACTAAGTTCGGAAAAGAATTTGGTTCTGAGGTCGAAACCTGGCCAGGAGCGGACTCCTATAAGTCCTAAACTTGGTAAGAACGATGAATATCTGACCTTTTACAGGTAAGATTCCCTTGGAATATTCTCCAAAAACCTTAAACACTCACAATTTCGCCAAGTTCGGGAAAGAAACTGGCTCCGAGGTCGAAACCTGGCCAGGAGCGGACTCATATAAGTCTGAAACTTGGTAAGAACGATGAATATCTGACCTTTTATAAGTAAGATTCCCTTGGAATATTCTCCAAAAACCTTAAACACACAGTTTCTCCAAGTTCGGGAAAGAAACTGGCTCCGAGGTCGAAACCTGGCCAGGTCTGGACTCATATAAGTCCGAAACTTGGTAAGAACGATGAATATCTGACCTTTTACAGGTAAGATTCCTTTGGAATATTCTCCAAAAACATTAAACACACACAGTTTTGCCAAGTTCGGGAAAGAAACTGGCTCCGAGGTCGAAATCTGGCAGGAGGGACTCCTATAAGTACGAAACTTGGTAAGAACGATGAATATCTGACCTTTTACAAGTAAGATTCCCTTGGAATATTATCCAAAAACCTTAAACACACACAGTTTCGCCAAGTTCGGGAAAGAAACTGGCTCCGTTGTCGAAACCTGGCCAGGTTCGGACTCATATAAGTCGGAAACTTGGTAAGAACGATGAATATCTGACCTTTTACAGATAAGATTCCCTTGGAATATTCTCCAAAAACCTTAAACACACAGAGTTTCGCCATGTTCGGAAAATAATCTGGCTCCGAGGTCGAAACCTGGCCAGGAGCGGACTCTTATAAGTCCGAAACTTGGTAAGAACGATGAATATCTGACCTTTTACAAGTAAGATTACCTTGGAATATTCTTCAAAACCCTTAAACACACACAGTTTCTCCAAGTTAGGGAAAGAAACTGGCTCCGTTGTCGAAACCTGGCCAGGTCCGGACTCATATAAGTCGGAAACTTGGTAAGAACGATGAATATCTGACCTTTTACAGATAAGATTCCCTTGGAATATTCTCCAAAAACCTTAAACACACAGAGTTTCGCCAAGTTAGGAAAATAAACTGGCTCTGAGGTCGAAACCTGGCCAGGAGTGGAATCTTATAAGTCCGAAACTTGGTAAGAACGATGAATATCTGACCTTTTATAGGTAAGATTCCCTTGGAATATTCTCCAAAATCCTTAAACACACACAGTTTTGCCAAGTTCGGGAAAGAAACTGCGTCCGAGGTCGAAACCTGGCCAAGAGCGGACTCATATAAGTCCGAAACTTGGTAAGAACGATGAATATCTGACCTTTTACAGGTAAGATTCCCTTGGAATGTTCTCCAAAAAGCTTTAACACACACAATTTCGCCAAGTTCGGGAAAGAAACTGGCTCCGAGGTCGAAACCTGGCCTGGAGCGGACTCCTATAAGTCCAAAACTTGGTAAGAAAGATGAATATCTGACCTTTTACAGGTAAGATGCCTTTGGATTATTCTCCAAAAATCTTAAACACATATAGTTTCGCCAAGTTCGGGAAAGAAACTGCCTCCGATGTCGAAACCTGGCCTGGAGCGGACTCCTATAAATCCTAAACTTGGTATGAACGATAAATATCTGACCTTTTACAGGTAAGAGTCCCTTGTAATATTCCCCAAAAACCTTAAACACACATATTTTCTTCAAGTTCGGGAAAGAAACTGGCTCCAATGTCGAAATCTGGCCAGGTGCGGACTCATATAAGAACGAAACTTGGTAAGAATGATGAATATTTGACCTTTTACAGGTAAGATTCCCTTGGAATATTCTCCAAAAACCTTAAACACACACAGTTTCGCCAAGTTCGGGAATGAAACTGGGTCCAAGGTTGAAACCTGGCCAGGAGCGGATTCATATAAGTCCGAAAATTGGTAAGAACGACGAATATCTGACCTTTTACAGGTAAGATTCCCTTGGAATATTCTTCAAAAACCTTAAACACACACAGTTTCGTTAAGTTCGGAAAAGAAATTGGCTCTGAGGTCGAAACCCGGCCAGGAGCGGGCTCATATAAGTCCGAAACTTGGTAAGAACGATGAATATCTGACCTTTTACAGGTAAGATTCTCTTGGAATATTCTCCAAAAACCTTAAACACACAGTTTCGCCAAGTTCGGGAAAGAAAATGGCTCCGAGGTCGAAACATGGCCAGGAGCGGACTCCTATAAGTCCGAAACTTGGTAAGAACGATGAATATCTGACCTTTTATAGGTAATATTCCCTTGGAATATTCTCCAAAAACCTTAAACGCATACAATGTCGCTAAGTTCGGAAAATAAACTGGTTCTGAGGTCGAAACCTGGCCAGGAGCGTACTTCTATAAGTCCTAAACTTGGTAAGAACGATGAATATTTGACCTTTTACAGGTAAGATTCCCTTGGAATATTCTCCAAAAACCTTAAACACACACAGTTTCGCCAAGTTCGGGAAAGAAACTGGCTCCGTTGTCGAAACCTGGCCAGGTCCGGACTCATATAAGTCGGAAACTTGGTAAGAACGATGAATATATCTGACTTTTTAGAGGTAAGATTCCCATGGAATATTCTCCAAAACCCTTAAACACACACAGTTTTGCCAAGTTTGGGAAACAAACTTCTTCCGAGGTCGAAACCTGGCCAAGAGCGGACTCATATAAGTCTGAAACTTGATAAGAACGATGAATATCTGACCTTTTATAAGTAAGATTCCCTTGGAATATTCTCCAAAAACCTTAAACACACAGTTTCGCCAAGTTCGGGAAAGAAACTGGCTCCGTTGTCGAAACCTGGCCAGGTCTGGACTCATAAGTCCGAAACTTGGTAAGAACGATGAATATCTGACCTTTTACAGGTAAGATTCCTTTGGAATATTCTCCAAAAACATTAAACACACACAGTTTTGCCAAGTTCGGGAAAGAAACTGGCTCCGAGGTCGAAACCTGTCCAGGAGAGACTCCTTTAAGTAAGAAACTTGGTAAGAACGATGAATATCTGACCTTTTACAAGTAAGATTCCCTTGGAATATTCTTCAAAAACCTTAAACACACACAGTTTCGCCAACTTCGGGAAAGAAACTGGCTCCGTTGTCGAAACCTGGCCAGGTTCGGGCTCATATAAGTTGGAAACTTTGTAAGAACGATGAATATCTGACCTTTTACAGATAAGATTCCCTTGGAATATTTTCCAAAAACCTTAAACACACAGAGTTTCGCCAAGTTCGGAAAATAATCTGGCTCCGAGGTCGAAACCTGGCCAGGAGCGGACTCTTATAAGTCCGAAACTTGGTAAGAACGATGAATATCTGACCTTTTACCGGTAAGATTCCCTTGGAATATTCTTCAAAACCCTTAAACACACAAAGTTTCGCCAAGTTCGGGAAAGAAACTGCCTCCGAGGTTGAAACCTGGCCAGGAGCGGACTCATATAAGTCCGAAACTTGGTAAGAACGATAAATATCTGACCTTTTACAGGTAAGATTCCTTTGGAATATTCACCAAAAACATTAAACACACACAGTTTTGCCAAGTTCGGGAAAGAAACTGGCTCCGAGGTCGAAACCTGGCTAGGAGGGACTCCTATAAGTACGAAACTTGGTAAGAACGATGAATATCTGACCTTTTACAAGTAAGATTCCCTTGGAATATTCTCCAAAAACCTTAAACACACACAGTTTCGCCAAGTTCGGGAAAGAAACTGGCTCCGTTGTCGAAACCTGGCCAGGTTCGGACTCATATAAGTCGGAAACTTGGTAAGAACGATGAATATCTGACCTTTTACAGATAAGATTCCCTTGGAATATTCTCCAAAAACTTTAAACACACAGAGTTTCGCCAAGTTCGGAAAATAATCTTGTTCCGAGGTCGAAACCTGGCCAGGAGCGGACTTTTATAAGTCCGAAACTTGGTAAGAACGATGAATATCTGACCTTTTACAAGCAAGATTCCCTTGGAATATTCTTCAAAACCCTTAAACACACACAGTTTCGCCAAGTTCGGGAAAGAAACTGGCTCCGTTGTCGAAACCTGGCCAGGTCCGGACTCATATAAGTCGGAAACTTGGTAAGAACGATGAATATCTGACCTTTTACAAATAAGATTCCCTTGGAATATTCTCCAAAAACCTTAAACACACAGAGTTTCGCCAAGTTAGGAAAATAAACTGGCTCTGAGGTCGAAACCTGGCCAGGAGCGGACTCTTATAAGTCCGAAACTTGGTAAGAACGATGAATATCTGACCTTTTATAGGTAAGATTCCCTTTGAATATTCTCCAAAACCCTTAAACACACACATTTTTGCCAAGTTCGGGAAAGAAACTGCGTACGAGGTCGAAACCTGGCCAAGAGCGGACTCATATAAGTCCGAAACTTGGTAAGAACGATGAATATCTGACCTTTTACAGGTAAGATTCCCTTGGAATGTTCTCCAAAAAGCTTTAACACACACAATTTCGCCAAGTTCGGGAAAGAAACTGGCTCTGAGGTCGAAACCTGGCATGGAGCGGCTCCTATAAGTCGGAAACTTGGTAAGAACGATGAATATCTGACCTTTTACAGATCAGATTCCCTTGGAATATTCTCCAAAAACCTTAAACACACAGAGTTTCGCCAAGTTCGGAAAATAAACTGGCTCCGAGGTCGAAACCTGGCCAGGAGCGGACTCTTATAAGTCCGAAACTTGGTAAGAACGATGAATATCTGACTTTTTACAGGTAAGATTCCCATGGAATATTCTCCAAAACCCTTAAACACACACAGTTTCGCCAAGTTCGGGAAACAAACTGCCTCCGAGGTAGAAACCTGGCCAAGAGCGGACTCATATAAGTCTGAAACTTGGTAAGAACGATGAATATCTGACCTTTTACAGGTAAGATTCCCTTGGAATATTCTCCAAAAACCTTAAACACACAGTTTCGCCAAGTTCAGGAAAGAAAATGGCTCCGAGGTCGAAACATGGCCAGGAGCGGACTCCTATAAGTCCGAAACTTGGTAAGAACGATGAATATCTGACCTTTTATAGGTAATATTCCCTTGGAATATTCTCCAAAAACCTTAAACGCATACAGTTTCGCTAAGTTCGGAAAAGAAACTGGTTCTGAGGTCGAAACCTGGCCAGGAGCGGACTTCTATAAGTCCTAAACTTGGTAAGAACGATGAATATTTGACCTTTTACAGGTAAGATTCCCTTGGAATATTCTCCAAAAACCTTAAACACACACAATTTCGCCAAGTTCGGGAAAGAAACTGGCTCCGTTGTCGAAACCTGGCCAGGTCCGGACTCATATAAGTCGGAAACTTGGTAAGAACGATGAATATATCTGACTTTTTAGAGGTAAGATTCCCATGGAATATTCTCCAAAACCCTTAAATACACACAGTTTTGCCAAGTTTGGGAAACAAACTTCCTCCGAGGTCGAAACCTGGCCAAGAGCGGACTCATATAAGTCTGAAACTTGATAAGAACGATGAATATCTGACCTTTTATAAGTAAGATTCCCTTGGAATATTCTCCAAAAACCTTAAACACACACAGTTTCGCCAAGTTCGGGAAAGAAACTGGCTCCGTTGTCGAAACCTGGCCAGGTTCGGGCTCATATAAGTCGGAAACTTGGTAAGAACGATGAATATCTGACCTTTTACAGATAAGATTCCCTTGGAATATTCTCCAAAAACCTTAAACACACAGAGTTTCGCCAAGTTCGGAAAATAATCTGGCTCCAAGGTCGAAACCTGGCCAGGAGCGGACTCTTATAAGTCCGAAACTTGGTAAGAACGATGAATATCTGACCTTTTACCGGTAAGATTCGATTGGAATATTCTTCAAAACCCTTAAACACACACAGTTTCGCCAAGTTCGGGAAAGAAACTGCCTCCGAGGTCGAAACCTGGCCAGGAGCGGACTCATATAAGTCCGAAACTTGGTAAGAACGATGAATATCTGACCTTTTACATGTAAGATTCCTTTGGAATATTCTCCAAAACCCTTAAACACACACAGTTTTGCCAAGTTCGGGAAAGAAACTGCGTCCAATGTCGAAACCTGGCCAAGAGTGGACTCATATAAGTCCGAAACTTGGTAAGAACGATGAATATCTGACCTTTTACAGGTAAGATTCCCTTGGAATGTTCTCCAAAAAGCTTTAACACACACAATTTCGCCAAGTTCGGGAAAGAAACTGGCTCTGAGGTCAAAACCTGGCCTGGAGCGGCTCCTATAAGTCGGAAACTTGGTAAGAACGATGAATATCTGACCTTTCACAGATCAGATTCCCTTGGAATATTCTCCAAAAACCTTAAACACACACAGTTTCGCCAAGTTCGGAAAATTAACTGGCTCCGAGGTCGTAACCTGGCCAGGCGCGGACTCTTATAAGTCCGAAACTTGGTAAGAACGATGAATATCTGACTTTTTACAAGTAAGATTCCCATGGAATATTCTTCAAAACCCTTAAACACACACAGTTTCGCCAAGTTCGGGAAACAAACTGCCTCCGAGGTCGAAACCTGGCCAAGAGCGTACTCATATAAGTCTGAAACTTGGTAAGAACGATGAATATCTGACCTTTTACAGGTAAGATTCCCTTGGAATATTCTCCAAAAACCTTAAACACACACAATTTCGCCAAGTTCGGGAAAGAAACTGGCTCCGTTGTCGAAACCTGGCCAGGTCTGGACTCATATAAGTCGGAAACTTGGTAAGACCGATGAATATCTGACCTTTTACAGATAAGACTCCCTTGGAATATTCTCCAAAAACCTTAAACACACATATTTTCGTCAAGTTCGGAAAATAAACTGGCTCCGAGGTCGAAACCTGGCCAGGAGCGGACTCTTATAAGTCCGAAATTTGGTAAGAACGATGAATATCCGACCTTTTACAGGTAAGATTCCCTTGGAATATTCTCCAAAACCCTTAAACACACACAGTTTCGCCAAGTTCGGGAAAGAAACTTCCTCCGAGGTCGAAACCTGGCCAGGAGCGGATCATATAAGTCCGAAACTTGGTAAGAACGATGAATATCTGACCTTTTACAGGTAATATTCCCTTGGAATGTTCTCCAAAAAGCTTAAACACACACAATTTCGCCAAGTTCGGGAATGAAACTGGCTCC